>NC_073389.1:3716390-3891390 GCF_028641065.1 Leucoraja erinaceus | reverse complement strand
GTAATGGGGTAAACTGTTTCCCAGTCGCTTCCTGGCGGGGACGCGACTATTCTCCAAGTCGTGTCCTTGCCCCCCTCCTCGCGAGCTACCACCTGGATTGGAGCGGCATTTCCTGCCAGGGACCAGGGACTGGATCAGAGCTCCAGCAGCGGAGGCGCAGCGCTGAATTCACCACGGAGAGGGCGATGCCTTACCTGGAGCGTTGGGCCGCTGCTCCAACATGGCGGAGCTGCGGTTTGGAGAGCTCCCAGCGTGGCTGGTGCTGTCTTCAACATCGCAGAGTCCTGGGACCCGTTGCCGAGGGCCGCCAGCGCAGCCTGCGGACTTTGGGAACCGCGGACTCCGGTAGGAGGTGACCGACTCGGGTGTCCAAGCCGCTGAGGAGGTCCTCCACTCCCGACGTCGGACTTCCATCACCTCGGTGAGTGGGCCTGAACATCGGGCCGCCCGTAGCGGCAACAGCAGGGGGGGTTCGGGAGCCCCTCGACCACGGGAGGACAACAGAGGAGGATGATTGAAATTTGGAACCTTCCTTCACAGTGGGAAACTTTGATTCTGCTGTGTGGGGATGTTTGTGTTAAAGACTATATGTGGTACATGTGACAAATAAATGTCTCTTGTATCTTGTAGGAAGTGATTGCATTCAAACCCTGTGTGGTGGGGACTCTGGATTTGGTCTTCCATGGTGAAGCAATTCATGAGGAGTTTCTGTGTTCAGGTGAGGATGTTGGTGTTCCCATGTACCGTCTGCCATTTTCTTTCCAGATGTTGAAGGTTGTAGGATTTGCATTTGTGATCATAAATGAAGAGTGAAGAATGTTTAATGGCAGTGTGAACCAGGAATGAAGCGATGAGAATCTTACTGGCAGTTGTTTGATGATATTGGCTGCTTTTTTGAGGCAGCGCCTCCTGTAGATCACTTTGACTACTGACGAGTGGTACTAACATCTGTGGTGATGAAATGCTTTGAGAGGTTGGTTATGGTGCATATTAACTCCTACCTCGACAAGAACTTCGACCCACTACAGTTTGCCCACCGCCACAACAGGTCAACGGAGGACGTGATCTCACTGGCTCTCCACTCCGCATTGGACCACTTGGACAATAAAAACATTTACGTCAGGCTGTTGTTTATAGACTACAGCTTGGCATTTAATACCATTATCCCTCCAAGCTGGTTACCAAGCTCACGGAACTGGGTCTCTGCGCATCCCTCTGCAATTGGATCCTCGACTTCCTCATCCACAGACCACAGTCTGTTCAAATTAGCGGAAACACTTCATCCTCGGTAACAATCAGTACGGGAACACCTCAAGGCTGCGTGCTCAGCCCCTAGCTTTACTCACTCTATACTCATGACTGCATAGCTGGACATAGTAGGAACTCCATCATCAAGTTCGCAGACGATACCACTGTTGTTGGACGAATCACAGATGGGGACGAGTCAGAGTATAGAAGTCAGATCGACCGATTGACCAAATGGCACCAGCACCACAACCTGGCTCTCAAAACCAGTAAAACCAAGGAACTGATTGTGGACTTTGGTAGGGGAAGGAGAGGACCCACAATCCTGTTCACATCAATGAGACGATGGTGGAGAGGGTCAATAACTTCAAATTCCTGGGCGTGCATATTTCCGAACCCAGCACACCGAGGCAATTATAAAGAAGGCAGATCAGCGACTCTACTTCCAGAGAAGATTGCGGAGATTCGGCATGTCGAAGAGGATTCTCCTAAACTTCTACAGGTGCACTGTAGAGAGCATTCTGACTGGTTGCATCGTGGCCTGGTTTGGCAACTTGAACGTCCAGGAGTGAAAAAGACTACAAAAAGTTGTGACCACTGCCCTGTCCATCACCGGCTTTGACCTCCCCACCGTCGAAGAGATCTATCGTAGTCGCTGCCTCAAAAAGGCAGCCAAAATCATCAAGGACCCACACCATCCTGGCCACACACTCATCTCTCCATTACCATCAGGAAGAAGGTACATGGGCCTGAAAACTGTAACGTCCAGGTTCAGGAAAAAGCTTCTTCCCTACAACCATCAGGCTACTACACACAACAACAAATAAACTCTGAACTGCAAAATACTATTATTATTATTATTGCACAATATTTGTTATTTATTGAACTGTTTCTTTTTGTTCTCTTCCCCCGTTATGTACTATGTTTACACATTCACATATTCTGTTGTGCTGCAGCAAGTAAGAGTTTCATTGTCCCAACAGAGGATAGTTCGGGAAGCGGTAGAGACGAGGGACGTAAAGCGGTGGTCCGACCAGTCAGAGGCCATGCTGCAAGATGCACTGAGCGATGTCGACTGGAATATGTTCGAAGCAAGTTCCAGTGACGTCAGTGAGTTTGCGGAAGCAGTCACGGACTTCATCGCAACAATAACCAATAACATCGTCCCCACGGTAAGGGTAAGCACCTTTCCGAACCAAAAACCCTGGGTAGACAAGTCCGTTCGTGTGGCCTTGAATGCTCGCACCGCTGCCTACAACTCGGGCCTGGCATCAGGAAACATGGACGTCTACAAGGCAGAGTCCTACCGACTGCGAAGGGCGGTGAAGGACGCAAAGAGAAGGTACAGGGACAAGATGGAGTTACAGATGGAGCAGCAGGACACCAGAAGCCTGTGGCAGGGGCTACGGATTGTAACCAACTACCGGAGCACCCCTCCCTCATCCGCAAGTGCCGGCACCTCCCTAGCTGACGACCTGAACTCCTTTTACGCTCGTTTCGAGAGGGGCAACACCACTCCAGGTCTGCCGACTATCGACAATACTGCCAGCGGGCTGGCTACCGAAGCTGAAGGGAGGAATATGCACACATTCTCGCTGTCCGAGCACGACGTGAGGAGGGCACTGACACGGGTGAACACAAGAAAAGCTGCAGGCCCCGATGGCATCTCGGGGCGAGTACTCAAGTCCTGTGCTACGCAGCTAGCTCCAGTGCTCACTACATTATTAAACCTCTCCCTGGACAAGTCCGTGGTCCCTGCCTGCTTTAAAAAATCGATCATTGTACCAGTACCAAAAAATGCCTCCCCAGCCTGTCTGAATGACTACCGTCCGGTGGCCCTTGCCTCAGTAGTCATGAAATGCTTTGAGAGGCTGGTGAAGAAACATATCTGCGCCTTCCTCCCTCGGAACATGGACCCGTTACAGTTCGCATACCGTCCGAACAGATCCACGGACGATGCGGTCTCCCAGGTCTTGCACACCGCTCTCTCCCATCTGGACAGCCAGAAGGGGGGCTACGTGAGGATGCTGTTCATAGACTACAGTTCAGCCTTCAACACGATAGTCCCCACCAGACTGGCAGGGAAGCTACTGGAATTGGGGCTCAACACCTCCCTGTGTGCCTGGGTCCTGGACTTTCTCACCGCCAGGCCCCAGGTAGTCAAGATGGGAGGGAATACATCGAAGTCCCTCACGCTGAGCACAGGATCGCCCCAGGGTTGCGTCCTCAGCCCCCTATTGTACTCCCTGTACACACATGACTGTGTGGCTAGGTTCAGCTCCAACTCAATAATTAAGTTTGCTGATGACACTGTGGTGGTGGGCCTGATCTCAGACAACGACGAGAAGGCCTACCGGGAGGAGGTGGCTGATCTAGCACTCTGGTGCCAGGATAACAGCCTCCTCTTGAACATCAAAAAAACTAAGGAGCTGATCATGGACTTTAGGAGGGCACATCATCCGAGGACGTACACTCCATTGAGTATAAATGGGGATCCTGTGGATAGAGTGAACTGTTTTAAATATCTGGGAGTCCACATCTCTGAGGATATGACATGGACATCACACGCCTCAGCACTCGTGAGTAAGGCAAGGCAGCGCCTTTACCACCTCAGGCAATTGAGGAAATTCAGAGTGTCTCCGAGGATCCTCCAGTGCTTCTACGCAGCGGCGGTGGAAAGCATCTTGTCCGGGAACATTACCATCTGGTTTGGGAATTGCTCTGCCAAGGACAAGAAGGCTCTGCAGAGAGTAGTGCGTTCGGTCGAACGCACTATGGGAACTTCACTCGCCCCCCTGCAGGAACTATACATCAGGAGGTGCAACTCCAGAGCCAACAATATCATGAGAGACCCCTTCCACCCCTGCAACGGACTGTTCCAGCTGCTATGGGCGGCACGACTCTCGTCAGCAGCGGCCTCTGCAGTCTGTCCGCGGTTTATTATTTTTTGTCTGTGTTTTAATGTAGTTTTTGTTATTTTTTGTTGGGGTGTGTGTGTGGGGGGGGCGGGGGTGGGGTTGGAGGGGGGGGGGGAACTTTTGAATCTCTCCCTGCACTGGAGACCCGACCTTTTTTCGTCGGGTTTCCGTTGTCGTTGGGGCCGCAACGAGGAGCAGCCTCCAACAGGAAGAAGCCGGGGACTCTGGTGCTACGACTCACCGTCGCCGTCGCGGGGCTGGCCGAGTCCGGAGCGGGTTGAGCGGTGGAGGAGCGCTGATGCTGCTGCTGCTGCTGCTGCTACCGGAGAGTCGGAGGCTCCAACGGCAGGTCTGTGGACGGTGGCACCGGGAGCCCGCGGCTCCCTGGAGGGAGACCGCTTTTCAGGGCTCTCGCAACGGCGACTTCCCCCGCCCGAGTTGCGGAGTTGAAGAGCTCCTGGAGCGGGGCCTTTACAGCACCACCCCGCGAGGCTTGGAATGGCCGCGAGACTCTGCGAGCGCACGCCGGGGGCTCTAACAGCAAGACCCGGTGTGCGACCTTGCATCACCCGGCGTGGCTTTAATGGCCGCGGGACAATCGCCATCGCCAGCCGGGGGCTTTGACTTTGACTCTGACATCGTGGGGGGGGAGAGTGCAGCGGAGAGATAAGTGTTTTTGGCCTTCCATCACAATGATGTGATGGATGTTTATGTAAATTATGTTGTGTTGTTGTGTCTTGGGTCTATTTGTTTGTAATGTATGGCTGCAGAAACGGCATTTCGTTTGGACCTCAAGGGGTCCAAATGACAATTAAATGTATCTTGTATCTTGTATGGTCAGGCAAACGCCTCCGTTGCCATGCGGTGAGAACGGAGAGGTTGAGAAGGAGTTTCTTTAGGACTAACTCTACTGAACGTTTTTCCTTCCATTATTTATTATGTAAAAGAATATGTGTGTTATGATTGTGTTTATAGTTTGTTTGGTTGTTTGTCTTTTGCACAAAGTCCGCGAGCATTGCCACTGCACATCTCGTCTGTGTATGTGACAAATAAACTTGACCTGACTTGACTTGACATATGACAATAAAACACTCTTAACTCTTGATAGACCATAGTTTCTATTCACCTCAGGAAGGTTGTCCTCACAGCTCCACCTCATGGACAGTTAAGGAAGAGCATCCCAAAAGATGCTGGGCTTTTCAGAGACACCCAATCTAGTGACTGGACATTGCTCATTCAGCTTCCATCCATCGTATTGTTTTTAGTCTTGGCTGGCACGGTGGTGCAGATAGTAAGTTTTAATCCCAACCTCGAGGGCCAGCGTTCAGTGTGTCAGGGCCACCCTGAGCTTCCTGCTACCCATCACTTTAAATCTTCATCCCAGTCCGAGTCTGTGGCCTCCTGACCTGTCACAGTGCAGCCCAACATGGCAGAGATCCCCCATCTAATCTAGTCCCATTTGGCCCATGCCTCTCTCAGCTTTTTTTCTGTCCACGTGTCTTTTAAATGCTGTTCTAGTCCCTGCCTCGACTGCCTCCTCTGGCAGATCATTCCAAATACCTACCACCCTATGAATGAAAACAGCTTCCAGTCTTCTGCCTGGTTACATCCCAGCCTTACAGATTTATCCTGAGTTCAACAATTTCAGGCAACTAGAATTGTACAATTTCAGGTAACTTGATTCCTCAGTCTGTAAACCTCAGCCTACAATGATCAGGTTCCTGAAACAACGCACACAGCTCCAATCCTACCTCGGCAATGCAACATCATGGCCCACCTCCTGTACTACTGTGGACTAATGTATTTTTTCTAATAGTATTGCATTCAACCAAGATGACCCTGTTGAGCTAGTCCCACCTGCCCACGTTTAGCCCATATCCCTCTACAACTTGCCTATCTCTATACCTATCTAAATGTTTTTTAAATGTTGCTATTGTGCCTGCCTCAACGACCTCCTCTGGCAACTCGTTTTAGAGATCCACCACCTTTGCGGGAAAAGGTGGCCCTTTCATCTTTAACCTAAACCCTCTGGTTCTTGATTCCCCGAGCCTGTGTGTGTTCACCCGTTCTATTCCCCTTATGATTATATACACCTCTGTAAAGGAGGAAACCAGAGCATCTGGAGGAAAGCTCTGCAGTCACAGAGAACAAGCAACTTCTTTAGACAGCAGCCAAGGCAGTCATTGTGTGAGCAACTCCACTCGCTGCATCCCTGTGCTGCTGGGATTTAATCCCTCCTGGACTGGGTGCAGTTGTTATTCCTACAGAAACATCTCTTCATATCTGATGCAAGGTGTGACTTGATCACCCTCCACATCTCAAAAGTGACCATTCACAACCTTGACCCTGGTTTGTCAATGTTCCCTTCCCAATAGCTGTCCTAATCATTCAGAATATGCATGCTTGCACTTGGAAAGTCACAAAGTTTCCCAGACAAAATGCAGGAGCACCATGCAGAAACACAGAATTGCCCTCACTCGTGTCTCCTCGGTACCCCGCAGCTCTGCCCTTGCTCCCCCTTCCCCTAGTTGCAACAGAGGCAGAGTCCCTCTAGTCCTCACCTTCCACCCCATCAGCCGTCGCATACAACACATAATCCTCCAAAATTTCCGCCACCTCCAATGGGATCCCACCACTAGGCACAGCTTCCCATCTCCAGCCCTTTCCAACTTCCACAGAGACCATGCCCTCCACAACTCCCTGGTTAACTCATCCCTTCCCACCCAAACCACCCCCTCCCCAGGTACCTTCCCCAGCAACCGCAGAAGGTGCAACACCTGTCCCTATACCTCCTCTCTCGACTCTGTCCAGGGACCCCGACAGTCCTTTCAGGTTGGGCAGAGGTTCACTTGCACCTCCTCCAACCTCATCTACTGTATCCATTGTTCAAGATGTGGACTCTTATACATCGACGAGACCAAACGCAGACTGGGCGATCGTTTTCACGGAACACCTTCGCTCAGCCCGCCTGAACCAACCTGATCGCCCGGGGAGCCGTTGGTGCGAGGAGGAGTTACCCAAATCTGCAACGTTTCCATCTCACTTCCAGAGAAGGAGTCTGGTGGAAGCCTCTGATTGGTGGAAGAGGACCAGAGGAAGCAGCTGATTGGCTTGTATCCCGGGTAAGGCTTTGTATTGTATCCAGGATAAGGGGGAGAATGAGGGCCGGGGCAGTTTACTGTTCTGGATGTCAGATGTGGGAGGTCATGGAATCTGAGTGCTCTCCAGACGTCCACATCTGCGCCAGGTGCATCGAGATGGGGCTCCTAAGAGACCGTATTAGGAACCTGGAGCAGCAACTCGATGACCTCTGTCTGCTCAGGGAGAGCGAGGAGATCATAGAAAGGAGTTACAGGGAGGTGGTCACTCCAAGACCACGGGAGACGGAAAACTGGGTCACAGTTAGGAAGGGCAACGGGCAGAGGCAGGGACTGGTGATAACCCCGGTGGCTGTACACCTTGAAAATAAGTACCCATGTTTGAGTAAGGGTGGGAGAGACAGCCTACCTGGGGGCAGCGACAGCGACCGGGCCTCTGGCACAAAGACCGGTCCTGTTGCTCAGAAGGATAAGGGAAAGAAGAGGAGGGCAATTGTAATAGGGGACTCTATAGTCAGGGGGTCGGATAGGCGATTCTGTGGACGCAGACAGGAGACCCGGATGGTAGTTTGCCTCCCTGGTGCCAGGGTCAGGGATGTGTCTGAACGTGTCCAAGAAATCCTGAAATGGGAGGGAGAGGAGCCTGAGGTTGTGGTACATATAGGTACCAACAACATAGGTAAAAAAAGAGAAGAGGTCCTGAAAGAAGAATTTAGGGAGTTAGGTAGAGAGTTAAGGAGAAGGACTGCAAAGGTAACAATCTCAGGATTACTGCCTATGCCACGCGACAGTGAGAGTTGGCATGGAGCGAGGTGGAGAATAAATGTGTGGATGAGGGACTGGTGCAGTGGGTATGGATTCAAGTTTCTGGATCATTGGGACCTCTTTTGGGGAAGGTGCGACCTGTACAGAAAGGACGGGTTGCACTTGAACTCGAGGGGGACCAATATCCTGGCGGGGAGATTTGCAAAGGCTACTGGGGAGACTTTAAACTAGTATGGTTGGGGGGAGGGACTCGAATTGGGAAAGCTAGTAGTCAGTGTGTAAGGCAGGGGGCAGAGAATGGTAGCACTCTGACCCAAAATGTAGGGGAGAGAGAAGAAAAAGAAAATAAACAGAGAATAAGAGATGGTGGGTTTCTTAAATGTGTATATTTTAATGCCAGGAACATTGTAAGAAAGGTGGATGAACTTAGAGCCTGGATTGACACCTGGAAGTATGATGTTGTGGCGATCAGTGAAACATGGTTGCAGGAGGGCTGTGATTGGAAACTAAATATTCCAGGATTTCGTTGCTTCAGGTGTGATAGAATTGGAGGGGCAAGATGTGGAGGTGTTGCATTGCTAGTCAGGGAAGATATTACAGCAGTGCTTTGGCAGGATAGAATAGAGGGCTCGTCTAGGGAGGCTATTTGGGTGGAACTAAGAAATGGGAAAGGGATAGAAACACTTATAGGGGTGTATTATAGACCGCCAAATGGGGAGCGAGAATTGGAAGAGCAAATATGTAAGGAGATTGCAGATATTAGTAGTAAGCACAAGGTAGTGATTGTGGGAGATTTCAATTTTCCACACATAGACTGGGAAACACATTCTGTAAATGGGCTGGATGGGTTGGAGTTTGTAAAATGTGTGCAGGATAGTTTTTTTGCAGCAATACATATAAGTACCTACTAGAGAAGGGGCGGTACTGGACCTCCTGTTAGGAAATGAGATGGGTCAGGTGGCAGAGGTATGCGTTGGGGAACAGTTCGGGTCCAGTGATCACAATACCATTAGTTTCAATATAATTATGGAGAGGGTCAGAACTGGACCTAGGGTTGAGATTTTTGATTGGAGAAAGGCTAACTTTGAGGAGATGCGAAAGGATTTAAAAGGAGTAAATTGGGACAGTTTGTTTTATGGGAAAGATGTGGAAGAGAAATGGAGGACATTTAAAGGTGAAATATTAAGAGTACAGAATCTTTATGTCCCTGTTCGGTTGAAAGGAAATCGTAAAAATTGGAAAGAGCCATGGTTTTCAAGGGAAATTGGACACTTGGTTCGGAAAAAGAGGGAGATCTACAATAATTATAGGCAGCATGGAGTAAATGAGGTGCTTGAGGAGTATAAAGAATGTAAAAAGAATCTTAAGAAAGAAATTAGAAAAGCTAAAAGAAGATATGAGGTTGCTTTGGCAAGTAAGGTGAAAGTAAATCCAAAGGGTTTCTACCGCTATATTAATAGCAAAAGTATAACGAGGGATAAAATTGGTCCATTAGAGAGTCAGAGTGGACAACTATCTGTAGAGCCAAAAGAGATGGGGGAGATATTGAACAGTTTCTTTTCTTCGGTATTCACCAAGGAGAAGGATATTGAATTATGTGAGGTAAGGGAAACAAGTAGAGTAGCTATGAAAACTAATGCTGATAAGTGTGAGGTGTTACATCTTGGCAGGACAAATCAAAATAGGACGTACATGGTAAATGGTAGGGAATTGAAGAATGCAGGTGAACAGAGGGATCTGGGAATAACTGTGCACAGTTCCCTGAAAGTGGAACCTCATGTAGATAGGGTGGTAAAGAAAGCTTTTGGTGCTGGCCTTTATAAATCAGAGCATTGAGTATAGAAGTTGGGATGTAATGTTAAAAATTGTACAAGGCATTGGTGAGGCCAATTCTGGAGTATGGTGTACAATTTTGGTCGCCTAATTATATGTCAACAAAATAGAGAGAGTACAGAGGAGATTTACTAGAATGTTGCCTGGGTTTCAGCAACTAAGTTAGAGAAAGGTTGAACAAGTTAGGGCTTTATTCTATGGAGCGCAGAAGGTTAAGGGGGGACTTGATAGAGGTTTTTTAAAATGATGAGAGGGATAGACAGAGTTGACGTGGAAAAGCTTTTCCCACTGAGAGTAGGGAAGATTCAAACAAGGGGACATGACTTGAGAATTAAGGGACTGAAGTTTAGGGGTAACATGAGGGGGAACTTCTTCACTCAGAGAGTGGTGGCTGTGTGGAATGAGCTTCCAGTGAAGGTGGTGGAGGCAGGTTCGTTTTTATAATTTAAAACTAAATTGGATAGTTATATGGACGGGAGGGGAATGGAGGGTTATGGTCTGAGCGCAGGTATATGGGACTAGGGGAGATTATGTGTTCGGCATGGACTAGAAGGGTCGAGATGGCCTGTTTCCGTGCTGTAATTGTTATATGGTTATATGGTTGCTTAACACTTTAATTCTCCTTCCCATTCCTACACAGACCTTTCTGTCCTGGGTCTCCTCCATTGTTAGAGTGAGGCTAAACGCAAATTGGAGGAACAGCATCTCATATTTTGCTTGGACAGCTTACAGCCCAGTGGTATGAATATTGATTTCCCTCACATCAGGTAGCCCCGGCATTCCCTCTCTCTCTATCCCTCCCCCAACCAAGTCGCACCAGCTTCTCGTTATCACCCAACAAACAGCTACCAATGGCCTGTTTCCTTTATAATCGTTACTTTTTTGCATATCTTTCATTCATTGTTCTTTATCTCTCCACATCACCGTCTATATCTCTCATTTCCCTTTTCCCTAACCAGTCTGAAGAAGGGTCTCGACCCGAAACGTCACCCATTTCTTCTCTCCAGAGATGCTGCCTGTCCCGCTGAGTTACTCCAGCATTTTATGTCTATCAAAGAATTGCAGATGTTGGTTGATACAGAAGGACACAAAGTGCTGGAGTAACTCAGCTGGCTAGACTGAAGAAGGGTCCCGACCCAAAATGTCACCTATCCATGTTCTCCAGAGATGCTGCCTGACCCGTTGAGTCAACCCAGCAATTTGTGTCGTTTTGCAAGAACTCCATGTATTCTTAAAAGTTTAAAACCCAAAGTTTAATGCCTGCTTTCCAGCAGTCCTTTGCTCCATGATTTAGTAATAGAAATCCTTGCTTTCATAAGTATCTACTGACTAAAAATTAAAACACCAAGTACTGAAGGAACTCAGCAGGTCAGGCAGCATCTGTGGAGGGAATGGCCAGACAACGTTTCAGATCGGAACCCTTCTCCAGGCTGATGGAGTTGCGGGGAGAAAGCTGGAAAAGAGAGGTGGGGGTGGGGCAAAGCCTGGCGAGCGATAGGTGGATATAGGTGAGGGAGGAGTGGGGGGTGATGGTCAGATGGGTGGAGTAAGTGACAAAGGCTGGAGGCGAAAAGGAGACAAAAGGGTGTCGGATAAGAGGAGTGACGTGGAAAGCCAGAGGGTTGGGGGGATGGGTGGAAGGGGATAGGGGGAGGGTAAAGAGGGGGAATAAAAAGGAAAAATGGGACTCTGGGGTGGGAGATGAGCGTGGGGAGGAGGGGGAAGGAGCAGGGTGACTGGGAAGGTGGGGGAATATGTGCGCACACCGGAATGGGGGAAGGGGGCAGGGGAAAGAGAGGGGGGTCGGGGAGGCATGAGGTGAGATTGAAGAATCTGGTGTACATATTGTTGTGGTGTATGCACATGAATCACTAGAATCATTCATTTTAGTCATACGGAATTTCTAATGGGGCTGTCCCACTGTACGAGTTCACCCAAGAGCTCTCCCGAGTTTAAAAAAAAAATCAAACTCGTGGTAAGCACGTGGAATGTACGTGGCGGGTACGTCGGAGCTCGGGGACGTCGCTTAGCGGCTCGTTACGCTAATGGTAGGTACTCGGGAAACGCGGTAAGCTCGGGAAGACTTGTGAAGATTTTGCAACATACGTGAAAGAACTCCGAGACTCTCTGAACCTTTCCTAAGAAGCTGCAACGACCGACCTCATTCTTGAGCCCCTCCAAATATATAATAACCTCAAGTTGGGGATTATTCCTGGCCTCTGTCTGCTGGGTTGATCCATTTGATGTTAAGATCCTCCTCCTGCTAACTTGGTCTGGAGTTCAGAGACCTGTACCCTGAGCACAGTTCCCCCTTCAGTGTTTTAAGGGCCTGCCCCACTATGGTGGCCGATTGGGAAAGGGGGAGATGCAGCGAGACCTGGGTGTCATGGTACACCAGTCATTGAAGGTAGGCATGCAGGTGCAGCAGGCAGTAAAGAAAGCGAATGGTATGTTAGCTTTCATTGCAAAAGTCTTTGAGTATAGGAGCAGGGAGGTTCTACTGCAGTTGTACAGGGTCTTGGTGAGACCACACCTGGAGTATTGCGTACAGTTTTGGTCTCCAAATCTGAGGAAGGACATTATTGCCATAGAGGGAGTGCAGAGAAGGTTCACCAGACTGATTCCTGGGATGTCAGCACTGTCTTATGAAGAAAGACTGGATAGACTTGGTTTATACTCTCTAGAATTTAGGAGATTGAGAGGGGATCTTATAGAAACTTACAAAATTCTTAAGGGGTTGGACAGGCTAGATGCAGGAAGATTGTTCCCGATGTTGGGGAAGTCCAGGACAAGGGGTCACAGCTTAAGGATAAGGGGGAAATCCTTTAAAACCGAGATGAGAAGAACTTTTTTTCACACAGATAGTGGTGAATCTCTGGAACTCTCTGCCACAGAGGGTAGTTGAGGCCAGTTCATTGGCTATATTTAAGAGGGAGTTAGATGTGGCCCTTGTGGCTAAGGGGATCAGGGGGGTTGGAGAGAAGGCAGGTACGAGATACTGAGTTGGATGATCAGCCATGATCATATTGAATGGCGGTGCAGGCTCGAAAGGCCGAATGGCCTACTCCTGCACCTAATTTCTATGTTTCTATACGAGTTTACCCACGAGCTCTCCCGAGTTTAAAAAAAAATCAAACTCATGGTAGGTACGTAGAATGTACGTGGTTGAAAAATGTCCACGAGAGCCCCGAGTACCGACAAGCGGCCATTACCGTAAATCTCCGAGTTCGAATCGGGAAACTCGGGAGAAAACACGTGAATTAGCTCATACAGTGGGACAGGGCCATAAATAAAATCAATGATTTAATATTTCCTTCCCAGGAGGGGGACTTTACACATTTGAGTTTGTTATGAGTGGATAATGAGGTTTGCCTCGATTACACAGTGCAACATGTCTGCCCTATTCCCACTAATGCATCTCATTGCCTATTGATGCATTCACCTAAAACTGCAGGATTACCATATTGCTTGAAGCCCTGGTGAGTAGTGGGAAAAGGTTAGTTTGAACTGTTCAACACTGCAGGCAAATGAGGGTGACACAGGAATGTGAAACTCTTTTATCACCGTTCCACACGATATCACAGGCTGACAAGATATTGTCATTCTGCAGCTGGGAAGATGAGGAAGATAAAGCAAAGACACCTTGTACAAAATCTAATACAGTCGTAGATTCTCATATACATTATTTACAAATCTGACTGATTTGTAATGTTGAATTGGGAATCCAGTGAGTTTGGAGGCAGCCAAGAAATGTATAAAATGACTCTTAAAGATTACATGTTTAAGAAGGAACTGCAGATGCTGGAAAATTGAAAGTAGACAAAAGTGCTGGAGAAACTCTGAGGGTGAGGCAGCATCTATGGAGCGAAGGAAATAGGCAACGTTTCGGGCCGAAACCGAAGGGTTTCGGCCCGAAACGTTGCCTATTTCCTACGCTCCTTAGATGCTGCCACACCCGCTGAATTTCTACAGCACTTTTGTCTACCTTAAAGATTACATCTCCTCCAGTGATTATCACTTACTTCATTTAAGAAGTAGCCAGAGGCACGGAGTGCTGGAGTACATCAACAAGTCAGGCAGCATCTGTGGAGACAAACAGACAATGCCGGAGTAATTTGAGGAAGGACATTCTTGCTATTGAGGGAGTGCAGCGTAGGTTTACAAGGTTAATTCCCGGGATGGTGGGACTGTCATATGCTGAGAGAATGGAGCAGCTGGGCTTGTACACTCTGGAGTTTAGAAGGATGAGAGGGCATCTCATTGAAGCATATAAGATTGTTAAGGGCTTGGACACGCTAGAGGCAGGAAACATGTTCCCGATGTTGGGGGAGTCCAGGACCAGGGGCCACAGTTTAAGAATAAGGAGTAAGCCATTTAGAACGGAGACGAGGAAACACTTTTTCTCACAGAGAATGGTGAGTCTGTGGAATTCTCTGCCGGTGGAGGCAGGTTCTCTGGATACTTTCAAGAGAGAGCTAGATAGGGCTCTTAAAAATAGCGTTGTCAGGGGATATAGGGAGAAGGCAGGAACGGGGTACTGATTGGGGATGATCAGCCATGATCACATTGAATGGCAGTGCTGGCTCGAAGGGCCGAATGGCCTACTCCTGCACCTATTGTCTATTAACTCAGCGGGACAGGCAGCATCTCTTCAGAGAAGGAATGGGTGAGGTTTTGGGGTCGACACCCTTCTTCAGACTGAGAGTCGGGGGAGAGGGAAACTAGAGATATGGAAGGGAAGATGTGAAAATGACAGATCAATGCAGATGTTGATAAGGGAATGTAGAATGGTTCATTGTTGGCTGAGGGGAAGGTGACAACGAGGCATACAAACAGTAAAATTAATCAGGACATTAAATGGATGGGTGACGTTTCAGGTCGGGACCCTTCTTCAGACAGCTTGTTTCTACGGAACATTCTGAGGCAGCAGGTGTAAATGTTGATCTAGCCACATACACACACTCAGAAAGTGAGGCAGCATCTATGGAGTGAGGGAATAGGTGACGTTTCGGGTCGAGAAATGAAACATCACCTATTCCTTCGCTCCATAGATGCTGCCTCACCCGCTGAGTTTCTCCAGCATTCTTGTCTAACTTCGATTTTTCCAGCATCTGCAGTTCCTTCTTAAACACACTCAGAAAGTGGTACATTGTACTTCAATTTCCTGGAGATCCATATCACAAGATGCTGCAACATTGGCCGGTACGAACATGCAGCACAGGAAAATGCCCATCAGCCCACACAATATCTGTGTCAAACATCAAACCCTTCTAATTAATTCCATCGACCTGCATAAGATTGGTATCCCTTTATTCCTGACCTCCCGGTGGCTCAGCACTTCAACTCCCCCTCCCACTCCGTATCCGACCTCTCTGTCCTGGGTCTCCTCCATGGCCAGAGTGAGCAACACCAGAAATTGGAGGAACAGCACCTCGCATTCCGCTTGGGGAGCCTGCATCCTGCGGGCATGAACATTGAATTCTCCCAATTTTGTTAGCCCTTGCTGTCTCCTCCCATCCCTCAGCCCCCGGGCTCCTCCTCCTCCTTTTTCCTTCGTTCTCCCTGCCACCCCCTATCAGTCTGACGAAGGGTTTCGGCCCGAAACGTCGCATATTTCCTTCGCTCCATAAATGCTGCTGCACCCGCTGAGTTTCTCCAGCATTTTTGTGTACCTTTGATTTTCCAGCATCTGCAGTTCCTTCTTAAACACTTGATCCCTTTATTCCCCGCCTGCTCATCTGTCTAAATGCTGCTTAAACATTGCTCTTGTATCTGATTTGACCACTTCCCCCGGCAGACTGCTCCAGGCACCTGCCATCATGTATCCCACCTGCCTCATGATATTTCCCATCATGTATCCCTCATCTTCCTGCGCTCCAAGGAATAAAGTCCTCGCCTGCCCGACCTCTCCCCGTAGCTCAGGCCCTCAAGTCCTGGCAACATCCTTGTAAAGGCGTAAGGCAAACTGGTTGTGTTTCTCGCTATGGAAGGGAATTATTTGCAGAATCTACATTACGGATCTGGTGATATGAGGAGCCAACACCATGGGCTTTGCACAGTGGTAGACAATGGTGAACGGGACTTTGAATGATTTATTTTTGAGTGAGGGAAAAGGAAAATAATTGACACCAGATAGGATTGGGGACTTCAATTAGGCCAGGGTGACATAAATGTCAGACCCAAAGTATTTATCCAGATCCCTTACAGAAATACTGGAGACAAGTGGAACTGCAGACGCTGGAATCTGGAAGAGAAAAACAAAGTGCTGGAGTATCGTAACGGGTCGGGCAGCATCTCTGGAGGTAGTGGAATGACAACGTTTTGGGTTGAGACCCTTTTGAGTTTAGTTTAGTGTAGAGATACAGCGCGGAAACAGGCCGGAAGGCCTGTTTCCGCGCTGTATCTCTACACTAAACTAAACTCAAATGGGGCTCGACCCAACAGACCCACCGGATCCGCGCCGACCAGCACATTAACACTATCCTACACCCACTAGGGACAATTTTTTTTACATTTACACCAAGCCAATTGGCCGACAAACCTGCACGTCTTTGGAGTGTGGGAGGAAACCGAAGATCTCAGAGATAAACCCACGCAGGTCACGGGGAGAAGTGTACAAACTCCGCACAGACGGCACCCGTAGTCGGGATCGAACCCGGGTCTCCGGCGCTGCAAGGTTCGCTGTAAGGCAGCAACTCTACTGCTGCGCCACCGTGACCGCCCCTTCTTCAGACTCTTCAGAATTGATGGGGGGATGGAGGTGTACAGGAACTGCACATCCATGGTAAAGACGAGGCAATGCTGGGCCGATCAATTGGCAGTTTTTGGATGGCGTAGAAGAGTGTGCGAGGTGTCCGGGGTGTTGGTCGGGAGTGACTGGATAAGGGGGTGTATTTGGAGATGAGTAGGGTGCTGCAGTAGCTTGTGGAAAGAACCGGCCTGCCAGGGCAGTGCTACCTGCGTATTTGGGGGCAAGAAATAGCAACAGGCAGTGCGGGGTTGGAGAGGAGATAGCTGGAGGCATCAAACTCGGTGATGGTTTGGGAGATGACACAATGGAAATAGTCTGAAGATGAGCCCCAACCCAAAACGTCACTTGTCCATTCCCTCCGCAGATGCAGCCTGACCGCTGGGGTTCTTCCAGCACCTTGTGTTTAACTTCAAAACTGGGATGGACTGGAAAAAGACAATACTGGATGGTTTGCTGTAGATGATGTCGACAAATGGTGATGTCCCTGTAAATTTAAGAATCATAGGATCATATGTGATGGGAGTAGAATTAGGACATTTGGCCCATCAAGTCTACTCCGCCATTCTATCATGGCTGATCTATCTCTCCCTCCTAACCCCATTCTCCTGTCTTCTCCCCATAACCTCTGACACCCATACTAATCAAGAATCTATCTGTCTCGGCCTCCTTCTTCTTGCCTATGGTGTGCCCAGTCTAAAGTTGTAGATCAAGGGTAGACATCCAGGCCAGGACAGCATCAGTTACTGGGTGGATGGCTTTGATGCCACCAGGGAAAAGCCTCAGTGAGCCGTCATTCACAGTGTGTGGGATGTTCTGGTCTGGGTATCCGCAGTCGCAAGCAGGGGTGTCTGTCATCCCCCACTTAGAGACATAGAAATGTAGAAAATAGGTGCAGGAGGAGGCCATTTGGCCCTTCAAGCCAGCACCGCCATTCGTTGTGATCATGGCTGATCGGCCCCAATCAATAACCCGTGCCTGCCTTCTCCCCATATCCCTTGACTCCACTAGCCCCTAGACCTCTATCTAACTCCCACTTAAATCCATCCAGTGACTTGGCCTCCACTGCCCTCAGTGGCAGGGAATTCCACAAATCCAAAACTTTCTGGGTGAAAAAGTTTTTTCTCACCTCGGTCTTAAATGGCCTCCCCTTTATTCTAGGACATATGCAGGTGATGGGCTGTTCTTGCATGGAGGGTGCGGATTCTGTTCAGTGTGAGCCATTGCTTGCTATGGAGGTCAAAACCTGGTGGTTTCACTGTGGGGCATGTAGGTGACCTCTCTGTTGTTGGTGTTGGCATCTTTCCAGGCTCTGCGCCACTCAGTCTTGGAGTCAAAGTCTTCCAGGGATTCAACGGAAGACCAGAAGGGTTTGCAGGACTTCAGGCGCATGTTGGGCCGAGTGTTGAAGTCAGCATGGATGGGAAGGCCAGGGTTAACCTCGATGGTGCGCCAAATCTTTGCCCTGGTCATTCCTTCCACATTTAGCTGGTAGATGCGTAGAGACGTCCCGATTCTGCGGGAGTTTGGGCCCTGGGAAGGGCCGTTTGGGCTACGAGTCACTTGTGGCATGGTCAAATGTGACACCGAAAACACTACATCTATTTGTTTGTGCATGTCGGGTTTGTGCGTGTCCCTGCCTTAAATATATCCACTGACTTTGCCTCCACCTCTTCGCCTCCACCGTGGCAAATAATTCCATAATTCCTTCTACAATTGAACGCACTGTGAAGCATGGAGCTGGGAAGGCAGTGTGTAAACAGGTAGCCTCATGCCTGGCAAATGAACATAAAAAATTAAAGAGCATCATGATGAAATGTACAAAAGCCCAGTGATTCAGATCAACAGGGTGCGGCTTGGTGGTGGTTTCATTCCTTGCCTCCACCTGTTTGAAACTCTAGAACAGTATAATAATGTTCATCCGACCTATTATTTAATATTGCAGTCTGACAGACTGCACTTAAAGAAACAAAACTGATCATTAAAAAGGTTACGTTTAGTCATCCAGTCTTCTATGGAGAGTATTGGAATGCAAAATGGTTTGGAAAACGCAAAACCATTTGGCTTCAGTTTTATAGTCGCGCTTTCTTCCTCATGACACGTTTCACGTGGAAAAATCTACAGCTTTGGTGTGGAGGAAGGAACGGCAGATGCTGCTTTACATCGAAGATAGACACTAAATGCTGGAGTGACTCAGCGGGACAGGCAGCAGTCTGAAGTAGTGGCTTGGAATCTCGTAGAAAACCAGGAGTTTGATTTTTTCTTTCACTCGGGATCAGTCGTGGGTGGACTTGCACCGTGAGACAAGGCTATCATGGTTAGGGTTAGGATCAGTCTGAAGAAGGGTCTCAACCCGAAACGTCACCCATTCCTTCTATCCAGGGATGCTGCCTGTCCCGCTGAGTGACTCCAGCATTTTGTGTCTAGCTAAAGCTCTAGTGGTCAGCTTTAAAAATCCTTCACCATCACATAGAAACATAGAAAATAGGTGCAGGAGGAGGCCATTCGGCCCTTCGAGCCAGCACTGCCATTCATTGTGATCATGGCTGATCGTCCCCAATCAATAACCCGTGCCTGCCTTCTCCCCGTATCCCTTGATTACATTGCAATAGCTTCTGGCCTGCAGTCATCAGTCTACTGAATTGACCTCTCAGAATCTAATGCCCCTGTCCCACTTAGGAAACCTGAACGGAAACCTCTGGAGACTTTGCGCCCCACTCAAGGTTGCCGTGCGGTTCCCGGAGGTTCCCGGAGGTTTTTGTCAGTCTCCCTAGCTGCTTCCACTACCTGCAACCTCCGGTAACCACCTGCAACCTCTGGGAACTGCACGGAAACCTTGGGTGGGGTGCAAATTCTCCAGAGGTTTCCTAAGTGGGACAGGGGCATTAGGGTTTACTCTCGATCTTCCAACCTACCTCATTGTGGCCCTTGCACTTTTTTAATCTGCTCTTTCTTCGTAACTGTAATTCTGTGACATTATATTCTGCCCTCTGGCATTTTTCTCTTTGCATTTTGTTGTACATGTCTGTGTGTGACTTGATTGTACTCATGTACAGTATGATTTGACTGGATAGCACGCAGTGTTTTCCACAGTATCTCGGTACATGTGACAATAATAAACCAATACCAATCACCCAGCACTTTTTTGGACGTGATTCTAGCATGTGCAGTTTGTAGTCACCTGCTGCCTTTATCTTTCCAGGGCTAGCGGAGGCAGACGGATGTCGTTCAACGTGTAGATAAAGCACATACACTTGTGTTAGAGAGTGTGAATGTTTATAATGGCAGAAGGAGCAGGAGCTTGTAAACCCGTGACCTCCAGGCTCAAGAACTGCCACTTCCCAGCAACTCTTCAACACTGCACAACACTAACTTCTACGAACTGTGTCTTTGGTTCCACTTCAGACTTTAGTTTTTGCACTATGATACTTACCGAGTATTACTGTTACTAATTTATCATATTATCGATTGTTGTGTATTTATCTGTGTGTTATTACGTTTATGGGCCCATTAAGCTGCTGCAAGTAAAAAGTAATTGTTCCGATGTTGCTACATATGACTTTGAAACACTGTGGAATCTTGACCCGACCTTGACAACAGAACACTGGAGCCCATCCCTTGCACCAGGATGGACGTTTCATTTTCTCTTTAAGTTTATGCACTAATGTCTTGTTTTTCGTTTGCACTACCTTCTTTCTTTTAGAATTGTTATTTCTCATTTATGTACAATTTGTGAACCACTTGCTTTCTGCGTATTGCCTGAGTCAATGTGCCTGTGATGTTCTAGCAAGCACGATGTCTCACGGCCACCATAGTCGTGCAAGTGGCGATAATCAGGAGCTTGACACACTCCCAGGCTGGTGATCAGGGCACCGTTTAGCTGAACGATGAAATCAGAGTTCAGCAAGGTTGTCTTCTCTGAGTTGAAATTGTATTAAAAGGGAGATCATTTTTACAATGTCATTCCTTTGTGCATTTATTGTGTATTATGGTGTTGTCTTAAGTTTATTTTTTAATTAGTTTCTCAATTATTTAGCGATATCATATTACACCATTGTCTGAGGCGTACACAAGTGGCAATGTAGTCACTGATATGCTGTAACTGTAAACGTCACGACAGCTTAAATATCACTTAAGAAATTCGCCCGTCTCCAGGTACGATGCATCATTGCAGGCAAAGCCATCCATATTAGCAACCAAGTGTAGAACCTTACCATCTAAATTTGTATTCAGGCACCTTAGAATGAACATAGATTGCCTTTCAGCCACTCACAGTGTACAGATCATAGTTTTGAAGTTCAAGATTACATACAAGAGGTGTTTAAAGAACCAATCTTCTCCATCAGCTTTTAGTTTAGTTTTGTAGTTTGGTTTACAGATCCCAAGATGGCGTCCAGCGCAGACGACGATTTCTGCGCCGGTCACAGAGGTGGCTCTGCAACCACACATTACAAGCGCTCCACTCCTCTAAACCTCTACTCCTACAGCAACATTTCTTACTTAAACTATGATCCGTACATTGTGAATGTGATCTTGTCTTGTCTTTCCGCTGACAGGTTAGCACGTAACAAAAGCTCTTCACCGTACCTCAGTACACGTGACAATAAACGGAACTAGACCAAACCAGAAACAGCGTGGAAACAGGCCCTTCAGCCCACCGAGTCCGTGCAGAGCAGTGATCCCCGCACACTAACACCATCCTACACACACTATTTATACACACATTATAAACACACTATATACACACAACTCCGCTTTCTTCCCACACTCCCTAGTCCTACAGGTTTGTAAGTTAATTGGTTTAGTTTAGTTTAGAAATACAGCATGGAATCTGGCCCTTTGGAGTGTCGGATGGAACTGGAACTCCCGGGGAAAACCCACGTGGTCAGGGTGGAATGTACAAACTCTGTACAGACAGATCCATCGTCAGGATCAAACCCGGGTCTCTGGCGCTGTAAGGCAGCACCAGACACTGCGCCACCGTGCCACCCTAAACTGTCTTGTGTAAAATTGTAAATTGGCTCTAGTGTATGGGATAGTGCTAGTATATGGGGAGATTGCTGGTCGGAGTGGACTCTGTGGGCTGTAGGGCCTGTTTGTACTCTATATCTATAAAGTCCAAAGTCTAAAGGACTCAAGAGCGTTAAATTGTTACCTGTACCAAGAATGAAACAAAGAAATTCTCACTTGCAGCTGCTTTACTGGTCCATAAACACAATAAAAAACGATAAATAAACAGTAATCAATATTGCAATACAGTAAAAACAGCAATAATAGGTAACCAGACTAGAATGTTGCAGAAGCAAAGTATGTAGTGCAAACCAAACACAGTCCAGAGTGGATAAGTTCATAAAGGGCCTGTCCCACGAGCATGCGACTCCATGCGGCAAGCGCGACCTAAAGCCCGCAGCCGCCTCGACGCCGTACGCACGGAGGTCGAGTGAGTGACGTGAAGTTCGAGCGAAGTCCGACGGGCGTACGGCATAGAGGCGGCATGGTGTCGAGGCGCTGCGTATGGTGTCGAGGCGCTGCGTATGGTGTCGAGGCGCTGCGTACGGCATTGTGGCGCTGCGTACGGCATCGAGGCGGCTGCGGACCGGCAGGCCGTTGCCGCGCGGTATTTTTGAACCCGGTCAGTTTTTCGGAGCCCCGCACGATGTCGGGACCAGCTCCGCACAACTCCATACGGCTCCGGCGATCGAAGTGGGACCGGCCCCGCGAGGCCGTACGGCTCAAGCTACCACGTTAGGTCGCGCTCGCCGCATGCTCGTGGGACAGGCCCTTAAGTTCATAAATCATAGGAGCAGAATTAGGCCATTCAGCCCTTCGAGTCTATTACGCCATTCAATCATGGCTGATCTATCTTTCCCTCTTGAACCCCATTCTCCAGCCTTCTCCTTTGACTCCAAAGCATAGTTGTTGAGACAGGGTTTAGGCACGTGTTGTGCAGTCTACACGAGCCTGATGGCTGTTGGGAAGAGGCTGTTCTTTAACCTGGTGGTCATAGCTTTCAGGCTCCTGTATCTTCTCCCCGATGGTAGTAGCGAGATGAGAGCGAGGCCAGGCTGGTGTGGGTCTTTGACATGATCGGCTGCCTATATGAGTCAAGGCCTCCTGACAATCGCATTAATGGAGGGTGGTCAGTACCCATGATGCACCTGGCAGTGTCCATCACTCTCTGCAGCCTCCTTCCTTCTAGGCCATGATGTAACCAGCCAATATGTTGTACAGAGCCCTAGTGAGACCACACCTGGAGTATTGTGTGCAGTTACATTCTTGCTATTGAGGGAGCCTAGGTTTACAAGGTAAATTCCCGGGATGGTGGGACTGTCATATGCTGAGAGGATGGAACAGCTGGGCTGGTCCACTCTGGAGTTTAGAAGGATGAGAGGGTATCTCATTGAAACATATAAGATTGTTAAGATTTTGGACACGCTAGAGGCAGGAAACATATTCCCGATGTTGGGGGAGTCCAGAACCAGGGGCCACAGTTTAAGAATACGGAATAAGCTATTTAGAACGGAGACGAGGAAACACTTTTTCTCACAGAGAGTGGTGAGTCTGTGGAATTCTCTGCCTCAGAGGGCGGTGGAGGCCAGTTCTCTGGATACTTTCAAGAGAGAGCTAGATAGGGCTCTTGAAGATAGCAGAGTCAGGGGATATGGGGAGAAGGCAGGAACGGGGTACTGATAGGGGACGATCAGCCATGATCACATTGAATGGCGGTGTTGGCTCGAAGGGCCGAATGGCCTACTCCTGTACCTATTGTCTATTGTCTATTGACTATGCTCTCAACTGACAACCTGTAGAGGTTGGATAAAATATTAGTTGGCATTACAAATCTCCTCAGTCTTCTAACAAAGTGAAGACATTGGTGAGCTTTCTTTGTGATTGCGTCGATGTGTTGGGGCCCAAGACAGATCTTCACAGACAGTCTGAGTTCTTTTTCATTTTATTTATTGTTTACCTCTCATGTCGCCTTCCAGAAATGGTGGCCCAACGTGTAAAAGACAGTAGATTCGGGAAACTGCCTGCTTGGCTGCCAAACTAATAAAGAACGAGTTAGCCCAGAGATTAGAAGAAACACTTTCTTAGCAGCTTGGTAGCAAGGAGGAAGTAATTCCCACGGAAGGTAATTCAAGCTGACTTAATTAACTTCTTCCAAAAAAAAACTAATTAAATATGGCATGTACAAGGCTGGAATGTATTTGAAAATGCACAACACAGAGGTGATCAAGTGCTCTGCAGGACACAATGGGCCCTTGGTGTCGGAGCAGGAATGAGGAGGGGGGTGACATGACTGCAAGAATAGATGAATATTCTCAATGTTTGCCTTAGTATCTGGGGAGCCATGAATTACAAACAGCTTTGTGTCAGGAGATTAGCTGGGTTGATGGAGGCTAGAATAGATTAGTTTAGTTTGGAGATACAGCACGGAAAGAGGCCCTTCATCCCACTGAGTCCATGTCGAACATCAATCACCCCTATGTTATCCCACGTACTCATCCACACTTGGGAAAACTTACACACTCCAATTAATCTACAAACCCGGGATGTGGGTGGAAACCGGAGCACCCGTAGGGAACCCACGCGGTCACAGGAAGAACGTGCAAACTCCACACAGACTGCACCCAAGGTCAGGATTGAGCCTGGGTCTCTGGCGCTGTGAGGCAGCAGCTCTACCCACTGCCCCGCTGTGTCACAATTATATTGAGCATGGTTTATGGGAGCAATATGATGGGTGGAGCCATCTCATTCTATGCTTTCTTGTCATATGAAATAGTTTGTTTGTTACTTGGGATGGGAGAGGCTAGAAAAAAGATTACCAACTGGAATAAAATGGGGTGGAAGGATGGCACAGAAAGCACCAAAGTAAGAGCCTAGTTCTGTATGAAATAGAAACATAGAAAATAGGTGCAGGAGGAGGCCATTCGGCCCTTCGAGCCAGCACCGCCATTCATTGTGATCATGGCTGATCTTCCCCAATCAATAACCCGTGCCTGCCTTCTCCCCATATCCCTTGATTCCACCAGCCCCTAGAGCTCTATCTAACTCTCTCTTAAATCCATCCAGTGACTTGGCCTCCACTGCCCTCTGTGGCAGGGAATTCCATAAGTTCACAACTCTCTGGGTGAAAACGTTTTTTTTCTCATCTCAGACTTAAATGACCTCCCCTTCATTCTCAGTGTGTGGCCCCTGGTTCTGGACTCGCCCCACATTGGGAACATTTTTCCTGCATCTAGTTTGTCCAGTCCTTTTATACTTTTATATGTTTCTATAAGATCCCCCTCATCCTTCTAAACTCCAGTGAATACAAGCCTAGTCTTTTCAATCTTTCCTCATGAGACAGTCCCGCCATCCCAGGGATCAATCTTGTGCGCTGCCTCAATCACAGGGGTGTCCTTCCTCAAATTAGGAGGCCAAAACTGGACATAATACTCCAGATGTGGTCTCACCAAAGCCCTATACAACTGCAGAAGAACCTCTTTGCTCCTATACTGAAATCCTATACTGAAATGGTGAGAAAAAAAAGCCATGTGCATTATTTAGCATCTTCCGAGTCATCAGTCCAAAGTGCTGCATGACTGGTTGATTATCCTTGAAATCTAGAGATGATCCTCATGCACACAAATGCAAAATGGCTATTGATGTTCCCACTGACAGAAGGATCTACAGGAGGCGCTGCCTCAAAAAGGTGGCCAGCATCCAGAGACCTACCACTGGGAAGAAGGTACAGGAGCCTGAAAACTGTGATCTCTAAGTTCAAGAACAGCCTCCTTCCAGCCACCATCAGCCTCTTGAACACTACACAACACTGACCTCATCACCTATGGTCTTCTACAGACTATGTATGTGGTTCCACAACGGACTTGAGTTTTATAAGATCATGAGGTCATAAGTGGTAGGAGTAGAATTAGGCCATTCGGCCCATCAAGTCTACTACACCATTCAATCATGGCTGATCTATTTCTCCCTCCCAACCCCATTCTCCTGCCTCCCCCCCAATTTTGCACTATCATGGTCTGGATACTGAATATTACTTATTATTAAATGTATTGTATTATTGACAATTTTATATTTATTTGTTGTGTCATTGTGTTAATAGGTCTGTAAAAAGCAAGTAAGAATGGTATTCTTCCATTGCCAGTACATACGACAATTAAACACTCTTGACTCTATAATGCTACCTCACACTACATTTTGAGTCCAGACATAGAAACATAGAAACATAGAAAATAGGTGCAGGAGGGGGCCATTCGGCCCTTCAAGCCTGCACCGCCATTCAATATGATCATGGCTGATCGTCCCCAATCAATAACCCGTGCCTGCCTTCTCCCCATATCCCTTGATTCCACTAGCCCCTAGAGCTCTATCTAACTCTCTCTTAAATCCATCCAGTGATTTGGCCTCCACTGCCCTCTGTGGCAGGGAATTCCACAAATTCACAACTCTCTGGGTGAAAAGTTTTTTTTTCTCACCTCAGTCTTAAATGACCTCCCCTTCATTCTAAGACTGTGGCCCCTGGTTCTGGACTCGCCCAACATTGGAAACATTTTTCCTGCATCTAGCTTGTCCAGTCCTTTTATAATTTCATATGTTTCTATAACATTGCCCCTCATCCTTCTAAACTCCAGTGAATACAAGCCTAAATGATTTAGAGATAAATATGAATTAGTAAACACTAAATGCTCCTGATACTGATAGTGCTGGACTCGGGAAAACCACAGGTTATTAATTATTAAGCTACTCCAGCACTCTGTGTCTTCATTCATATAGTTTAGTTTAATTTAGTTTTGTTTAAAGATACAGCTCGGAAACAGGCCCTTCAGCCCATCGAGTCTGTGCCGACCAGTGATCCCCACACACTATTACTATCCTACACACACTAGGGACAATTTACAATTTTACCAAGGCCCTACTAACGTGTACGTCTTTGGAGTGTGAGAGGAAACCGGAGCACCCGGAGAAAATCCATGCAGCCATAGGGAAGAACGTACAAACCTCATCCAGACAGCACCCATGGTCAGGATCGAACCCGGGTCTCTGGCGTCGTAAGGCAGCAGCTCTACTGTTGTGCCACCGTGCTGCCCTAATGTTCTAATTTCAGTATCTCCACATTGGGGTGGGATACAGGGACAAACAGATCTCCCTGAGAGTGGAAAGAGTTAATAGGAACCACACCACTTCACATGGTGGGTGTATGGAATTAGCTGCCAGGGGAGGTAGTGGATGCAGGTACAATAACACATTTAAAAGACATTTGGACAGGTACATGGATAGGAACGGATATGGGCCAAACGCAGGCAAATGGTGCTAGCTTAGATGGGCCATCTTGATCAACATGGACGTGTTGGGCTGAAGGGCCTGTTTCTCTGCTGCATGACTTTATGACCTTTTAGAGCTGATTTCATTCATGCTTTTGTTTCCAGAAATGGTCCCTTGGATGAGGAACTACTGTCCTAAGGAAAGACTAGAGGCTGAGACTGTTTGTACGTTCAAACTCCAGGACGTCCTTTTCAGGTGCAGATATACGGATGGGAAGGGTTAAGAGGGTCATGGGCCAAATGCAGGCAAATGGGACTAGCCCAAAATACTAACGGTCGGCGTGGGCAAGGTGGACCAAAGGTGTACAGTGTGGCATGGTGGTAGAGTTGCTGACTCATTGCACCGGGGACCTGGGTACGATCCTGACCACGGGTGCTGTCGGTATGAAGTTTGCACGTTCACCCTGTGACCTGCGTGGGTTTTCTCCAAGGGCTCCGGGTTTCTCCCACACTCCAAGGGCATCGAAGTTTGTAGGTTGCATGGCCGGTAAAATTGTAGATTGGCCTTAGTGTGTGTGGGATAGTGTTAGTGTGCGGGGGTCGCTGGTCCGTGTGGACTCGGTGGGGACAAAGGGCCTGTTTCCGCGCTGTATCATTAAACTAAAATACAGTTCTATGGCTCCAGCAACAGCAGCCTCAGAAAGGAGGTGAGGAGGAATTTCTTTAGTCAGAGGGAGGTGAATCTACTGAATTTATTGCCACAGTCAGTGGATATTTTGAAGGTGGAGATTGACGCGTATGGGTGTCAAGGGTTATGGGGAGAAGGCAGGAGAACGGGGTTGAGAGGGGAGGGATAGATCAGCCATGATTGAATGGTGGAGTAGGCTCGATGGGCCGAATGGCAAACTTCTACTCATAAGACCTGTGCATTTATCAACTCATCTTTGGTTCCTGTGTGAAAGATCGTAGTTTAGTTTAATGCAACATATTGAATGGGTGAAGGGAAATATGTCAGGACAGCGTGTAATTTTAATCTCATGACTAAGTCCTGTTTGTGGAATGTTAGCTGACTATTCACAGTAACATCTCTACCTGTAACAGTATCATTTTACTTGGGATGCAATAGATTTGCTTACACCTCCGACTATACACTGGCAACACTGAACAATGTATATGCAAAGTTATTCATTGCTTCTGCAGTTAGTTTCGTCCTTTTTGCATTGCGTTTAATTGGTTTGTTATCTTGTCCAAATGTTTGTTTTAGTTTTTGGAAACCACTGGTTGCCGACCAAAAAAAAAAAAAGCCCCTGGGGTTGAATGAAGGTCCTTCCCTTTAATTAAGCCGGTTGCTGCTGCCATGCAAGTGTATGAGGTGTTGCCGTGCTCCTATTCGGAGAGGCAGCGTTGCAGTGGTACTCCAGTGTGACCGACACAAGGCGCTGGGAGCCGGGCAGTAGAGGCGAGCTCAGTCGTCTTGCATGCTGTTATTCGGAGTTACTTCGGCTGCTTCTGCAGGTATTTGGCACATTGTGGCAAGTATTTCCACCTTAATGCAGCTGTTAGACGCGTTTATTGGTGCATTTCCATTCTCTCGGGAAAGATCGTTCGTGCAATTAGCTGATGTTCAAGTGGTGGCATTGAAAGGTTGCGAAGTTGATGCTGCCTGACCCACTGAGTTAATCCAGTGTTTTGTGTCTGCCCTCGATGTTTAACCAGCATCTGCACTTCTTCATGCACTCTTTGTAAGCCAGCCTTTTTGTTTGTTGGATCTCGAGTCAAAACTGAAACTTAGATAGAGGCGAAACACAAGGTGCTGGGTGAACTCAGCGGGGCAGGCAGCGTCTGTGGAGGTGGTTGGACAGATGATGTTTCAGGTTGTGCCGTGGTCATCCTGACACACACTGGAGTTTGATGCACTCATGAGTTGTAACATCAACTGGGAGCTAATCCATTCTCTCCCGGTGTTCGGGTTAAGGGGCGAGGGAGGTGGAGGAATGGGGAGTACACAAGGCGCTGGGGGAACTCAGCGGGGCAGGCAGCGTCTGTGGAGGATATGGACAGGTGATGTTTCAGGTCTGGGTGCTGCCTCAGACTGATGGAGGGGGTAGGAGAAGGAGAGATTGTGGGAGAGACGGCTTTTCAGATGGGGGAGGGGGGGGGGGAGACTATTTTTACTTTGAAATGTTTATATAAAGCAAGTAACTGCAGGAGCCTGCTAGGGAGAAGGCAATTCTGGATTGGGTGTGGAGTGCAATGAACCGGATTTGATAAGGGAACTCCAGGTATAGGAACCTCTCGGAGATACCAACCACAATAAGACAAGATTCAACCTGCAATTTTGAGAGGGAGAAGATGCAATCGGATGTGTCGGTATTGCAGCTGAGCAAAGGGGACTACAGAGGCTTGATGGAGGAACTGGCCAAAGTTGACTGGTAAGGGACCCTAACAGGGATGACGGTGGAACAGCAATGGCAGGAATTTCTGAGAATAATTCAGAAGATGCAGGATCTGTTCATTCCATAAAGGAAGAACGATTCTAGCGGGAGAAAGAGGCGACTGTGGCTGACAAGCAAAATGAAGGACAGTATAAATCTAAAAGATAAAGCGTATAACATTGCAAAGATTATTGGGAACCCAGAGGATTGGGAAGATTTTAAAGAACAGAAGGCAATGTGAGGAGAAAAGATGAAATACAAAGGTAAGCTAGCCAATAATATAAAAGAGGATAGCAAGAGTTTCTTCAGTTATATAAAGAGTAAGAACGAGGCAAGAGTGGACGTTGGGCCGCTGGAGAATGATGCAGGAGGAGTGATAATGGGGAATAAAGAAATGGCAGAGGAGTTGAATAACGTTTTTGCCTCAGTCTTCACAATGGAAGACACCAGCAATGTGACTGCTATTCAAGAGAGTCAGGGGGAGGAAGTTAGAGGAGTGGCTATTACTAAGGACAAGGTGCTTGGGAAGCTGAAAGGACTGAAGGTGGATAAGTCACCAGGATCAGATGGACTGCACCCTAGGGTTCTGAAAGAGGTGGAGCTGGAGATTGTGGAGGCATTAGTTGTGATATTTCAAGAACCACTAGAGTCAGCAGTGGTTCCAGATGATTGGAAAATTGCCAATATTACCCCCGCTGCACAAGAAGGGAGCAGAGCAGAATAGTGGGAACTATAGGCAGGTTAGTCTGACTTTGGGGGTTGGTAAAATTTTAGAGTCCATTATAAAGGATGAGGTTACAGAGAACTTAGACGTTCATGATCAAATAGGCCAAAGTCAGCATGGCTTTGTGAAAGAGAGGTCTTGCCTGACAAATCTGCTGGAATTCTTTGAGGAAGTAAATAGCAGGACAGGCAAAGGAGAGTCAGTGGATATTGTTTACCTAGAATTTCAGAAATCCTTTGATAAGGTGACACACGTGAGGCTGCTAAGGAGCCCATGGTATCCAAGGGCAGACTCTAGCGTGGGTAGCAGGTTAGCTGGATGGCAGAAGGCAAATAGTGGCAGTAAAGGGGGCTTTATCTGGTTGGCTGCCAGTGACTAGCGGAGTTCCGCAGGGCTCGGTGCTGGGGATGTTACTCTTCACGTTGTATATTAATGATATGGATGAGGGGATTTACGGCTTTGTAGCCAAGTTTGCGGATGGTATAAAAATAGGTGGAGGGGCAGCTACTGTAGAGAAAGCAGAGACACGGCAGAAGGACTTGGACAGGTTGGGAGAGTGGGCAGGGAATTGGGAAATGGAATATAGTGTAGGAACATGTGGAGTCATGCATTTTGGTAATAGGAATAAAGAAGTAGACTATTTTCTAGAGGGGGAGAGAATCCAGAAATCGGAGGTGCAAAGGGACTTGGTGCAGGATTCCCAAAACGTTATTCTGCAGGTCGAATCGGTAAAGAAAGCAAACGCAATGCTCATTAGGACAGGCAGGCGATATGTACCTGCTGGACCTTTTCAACCGTGATTGCTTCCTTGGCACTGGTGTTTCTGACCCCATCCCACAATGAACTAGTTGGTCCAGACTCATCAGATCAACAAGCAGTTTAAACAGCCAGACACTAATTGGAAAGTACCAGGGCCTTGGCAGCAGAACATATGACTGAGGTTTGAATATTTGATGCAGAGGAACATGAGGCAAACATTGTCACCCTCTCACAACCTCATCTCCCTCCTCTGGGAATAGGAGGCTTCAGAAAACCAAACGCTGCCTGTCCATTCCCTCCACAGATGCTGCCTGACCCGTTGAATTACTCCAGCACTTTGTGTTTTTCTCTGGATTCCAGCATCTGCAGTTTCTATAATTCATCTCTGATTGAAAGGGTGGCATCTAGTTGATGCAATTCCCTGTGGTTTTATAATCATAGAGTATATTCAGCCAAGTATTGTGAGCAATTTTGGGCCCCATTATCTGAGGAAGGATATGCTGGTGCTGGAGTGGGTCCAGAGGAGGTTTACAAGAATTATCCCAGGAATGAGTGGGTTAACATATGATGAGCGTTTGACTGCACAGCCTGTACTCACTGGAGTATGGAAGGATGAGGGGGGACCTCATTGCAACCTACTGAATAGTGAAAGACTTGGATAGAGTGGATGTGGAGTGGATGTTTCCACTAGTGGGAGAGTCTAGGACCAAGGATCATAGTCTCAGAATAAAAGAACATTCCTTAGGTTTGTAGGTTAATTGGCTTGATAAATGTAACAATCGGCCCGTATACATTGTCCACCTTCCAGTATAGTCCTTGTGGACTCTTCGGAGGTGATGACCACAAGGTTCAAGGTACAAGGAAGGAGATGAGATGAATTTCTTTAGTCAGAGGATGGTGAATCTGCAGATTTCATTGCCACAGAAGGCTGTGAAGGCCAAGTCAATAGACAATAGACAATAGGTGCAGGAGGAGGCCATTTGGCCCCTCGAGCCAGCACCGCCATTCAATGTGATTATGGCTAATCATCCCCAATCATGCCCCGTTCCTGCCTTCTCCCCATATCCCTTGACTCCGCTATTTTTAAGAGCCCTATCCAGCTCATATGAGGATATCCAAGTCATATGAGGATATTTTTAAGGCAGAGATAGATAGATTCTTGATTAGTACGGGAGTCAGGGGTTATGGGGGGAAGGCAGGAGAATGTGTTGGAGAGGGAAAGACAGATCAACCATGATTGAATGGTGGAGTAGGCTTGATGGGCCGAATGGCCTAATTCTGCTCCTATCACTCATCCATGTCATCCAGAGGGCACTCTTCTGTCCAAATCCCATCTCCCAGGAGTTGGGCCTTATCCTTCTATGCCTGAATGATTCAAGTATTGATCTCATCAATTCATCACTGAGAGTGACACAGTGTTGGCCACTCTTTAGCGCAGGCCATTCCAAGTACTTGCCACTCTCTGGATGATAGAAGGTCTCCCTGTCAATTGCCTCTCACCTGTATCCACCTATCACTTGCCAGTCTTTGTCCACCTCCACCTCTTTTCCAGCTTCTTCCACTACAATCTCTACTACTAATTCTTTACTACAATCAGCCTGAAGAAAGGTCCCAATCCAAAATCTAGTCTATCCCTCCATAGATGCTGCCTGGCCCTGCTGACTTACGCCAGCACTTTGTGCTTTGCTTAAGATTCCAGCATCTGCAGTTTCTCTTGACTCCAGCTGCGACCTGCGAGAATGAGAATGGGAAAAATGTTCCAATCATCAACATGGTAAATGGACAAAAGGCACAAAGGTCAGGCAGCATCTGTGGAGAACATGGATAGATGACGTTTTACAGAGTGCTGGAGTAACTCAGCGGGTCAGGCAGCATCTGTGGAGAACATGGATAGATGACGTTTCACAGAGTGCTGGAGTAACTCAGCGGGTCAGGCAGCATCTGTGGAGAACATGGATAGATGACGTTTCACAGAGTGCTGGAGTAACTCAGCGGGTCAGGCAGCATCTGTGGAGAACATGGATAGCTGACGTTTTACAGAGTGCTGGAGTAACTCAGCAGGTCAGGCAGCATCTGTGGAGAACATGGATAGGTGACGTTTCACAGAGTGCTGGAGTAACTCAGCGGGTCAGGCAGCATCTGTGGAGAACATGGATAGGTGACGTTTCACAGAGTGCTGGAGTAACTCAGCAGGTCAGGCAGCATCTGTGGAGAACATGGATAGGTGACTCAGCGGGTCAGGCAGCATCTGTGGAGAACATGGATAGGTGACGTTTCACAGAGTGCTGGAGTAACTCAGCAGGTCAGGCAGCATCTGTGGAGAACATGGATAGATGACGTTTCACAGAGTGCTGGAGTAACTCAGCGGGTCAGGCAGCTTCTGTGGAGAACATGGATAGATGACGTTTCACAGAGTGCTGGAGTAACTCAGCAGGTCAGGCAGCATCTGTGGAGAACATGGATAGGTGACGTTTTACAGAGTGCTGGAGTAACTCAGCAGGTCAGGCAGCATCTGTGGAGAACATGGATAGGTGACGTTTCACAGAGTGCTGGAGTAACTCAGCGGGTCAGGCAGCATCTGTGGAGAACATGGATAGGTGACGTTTCACAGAGTGCTGGAGTAACTCAGCGGGTCAGGCAGCATCTGTGGAGAACATGGATAGATGACGTTTCACAGAGTGCTGGAGTAACTCAGTGGGTCAGGCAGCATCTGTGGAGAACACGGATAGGTGACGTTTTGGGTCGAGACACTTCTTTAGACTGATGCGTAAATGGGCAGATGTGTACTTTCTCAATCTGGCTACGTGGCTTAAAATGCTCTTCATGCTTCCCACCCATTGACTTAAAGACATCCAATGACCATGTGTTATCAGGCTATTTAAAAAAAATTTGATCCTGCCCAACATTAATTTAAAAAAGCTGATTCTAAAATTATAACCCAAAATTTTAAACCCTGAATATCTTCAAGTATATCAGCCTCCTTTATGGTATTTTGTTCTCTAATTCAAAGACTGACGTGGAATTTTTAGAATTCTATTCCTGCTCAGATTTGACATGTGTAAATGTAGTGATCTTGGCTTGCTGCCTATTGGATTTTTATTACCAAGGGCAGTGCTGTTTCATCTGTAATGTGGCATCAAAGGTTTAATGCTGCTATTTTGATTCTAATTGAAGACTTTGGCAGTGGGAAAATATTTTAATATGTTTTCAATATTGTCAGCATGGCTGCAATTTGCCATCGCAAGCAAGATTATATCCAATTATACTTGATTTTGAAGCTCAAGGATTTTAGTTTAGCTGAATTTTCTTCTTCACTATGTAGAATCTCAGAATAGGTGACTAGGCAGACTGTTCTGACACAAAATGCTGGAGTAACTCAGCGAGCCAGGCAGCAACGCTGGAGAACATAGATAGGTGACATTTTGGGTCGGGATTCTACTTCCTTAAGAACCCTCCTGAAGAATGGTCCCCACCTGAAACATCACCTATCCATGTTCTCTAGCGATGCTCCAGCACATTGTGTTTTTCCTTGGCAAACCAGCATCTGCAGTTCCTTGTTGCTGTTGGGAAATGAGTGGCCTGTATTGCCAATGACAAGCCAACATGTGGAGCCATTGGAAACTGATTGGGAAACTGCTATACAATTTTGTGCAGCTCTGAAGTACATGATCAGCAAATGCACTCGGAACATGTTACAATTGTCGTACAGAAGTAGCTGGGAAGTCATTCTACATTGCCACAGTAGTGTCAGGGTTGAGAGGTCACATCCTTTTTTGCAATGTTGCAATTTGGGGAAATGCACACTGAGGGACAATTGCTTTGTTGAACATATATGAAAATGTCATGTTAATATAACATGGACTGTAAGGAAGAGTACTTTTAAGCATGCAGTGCTTTGGATCAAAAATTACTCTGGGCAGATACCTATGAATCTTTGTGACAGATTTATATTTGCATAAGCTAATGCCAGTCAACGTCCTTGTTATAAATTAATAGTTCTGGTAAAATTTGGAGCACTTTTAAAACCCTTCTTTTTTTCCACAAAATGGCGGCGTAAGTTGAGATTTTTAGTTCAAAGAGGTATAATATTTGTTCTGAATCTGCTGCTGATCAGATAGACACAAAATGGTGGAGTAACTCAGCGGGACAGGCATCATTTCTTCTTTATGTTTATGTTTACAAATCCTGTCCCGCTGAGTTACAAAACGGGCTTGCCCCCACCTACATCAAAAGTCTGCTACCCACCACACCACCTCCAGGTCCCTCAGATCGGCCAACTTGGGGTTACTGACCGCGGTCTAGGCATAAGCTCAGGGGTGACCGCGCCTTTGCGGTTGCAGCTCCTAGACTGTGGAACAGCATCCCCCTTCCCATCAGAACTGCCCCCTCCATCGACTCTTTTAAGTCGAGACTTAAAACTCATCTTTACTCTCAAGCCTATCTTGACGTCCTCTGAGGGAGGGCTATATGTATGTATTTATGTATGTACTTCATCTATGAACCAATGTTGTATAAGGTTAGTACCTCCACCAATGTAAAGCACTTTGGTCAACGAGAGATGTTTTTTAAATGTGCTATAGAGATAAAAGTAACTTGATTTGACTTAACTCTGGAGAGAAGGAATGGGTGACATTTCGGGTCGAGATCCTTCTTCAGATATATATGAGGCTTACAACCTGATACCAGAAGAGGTGTATGCCTTTTCTACTCGGATCCACCTCTGCTCTGCTACCCCTCGCTGTTTTCTCCCCCTTGCTTTCCATATAACCATATAACAACCATATAACAATTACAGCACGGAAACAGGCCATCTCGGCCCTACAAGTCCATGCCGAACAAATGTTTTTCCCCTTAGTCCCACCTGCCTGCACTCATACCATAACCCTCCATTCCCTTCTCATCCATATGCCTATTCAATTTATTTTTAAATGATACCAATGAACCTGCCTCCACCACTTCCACTGGAAGCTCATTCCACACCGCCACCACTCTCTGAGTAAAGAAGTTCCCCCTCATATTACCCCTAAACTTCTGTCCCTTAATTCTGAAGTCATGTCCTCTTGTTTGAATCTTCCCTATTCTCAAAGGGAAAAGCTTGTCCACATCAACTCTTTCCACAAACGTACAAACACTCGGGACTTAGGGGGGAAGCTGTTGTTCATGTGTGGCTGTATAATTGAGGTAATAGAAACACAGAGCACAGGACTGGGCCCTTTGGCCAAAGCTGTCAGAGCCGTCCATTATATACACATCAATGTTAATCCCGTTTCCCAGCACCAGGTCTACGGGTGATTTAGTGCTTTTCCAGATGCTGCTTAAATGTGATGGCACCATCTTCTTTTTTAGTTTTTAGTTTTTACTTTTCTTCTCAGGCAGTGCGTTCAGGACTACAACCACTCTCTGGGTGAAAGGTTCTTCATCAAGTGCCCTCTAAAGTGCTCTAAACTGTACCAGAACTACTCACTTATAACAAGAATCCCACCATTAAAGGGAACTGTAAGTTGCTCTGACTCAAATAGCCAGCACCATCAAGGGCCTACACCACGATAGGCACAAAAAGCTGTAGTAACTCAGCGGGACAGGCAACATCTCTGGAGAGAAGGAATGGTGACGTTTTTGGGTTGTGACCCTTCTTCAGACTAACTCTAACCCAACACCACCCTGGCCACACTCACACCATCTTGGAGGAAGGTGCAGGAGTCTGAAAACTGTAATGTCCAGGTTCAGGAACAGCTTCTTCCCAACAACCATGAACACTAGAAGCTCCAACTAAACTGCAAACTATGAAGTGGGGACTCTGGGCTTGTTTTTCTTTTTGCATTATACTGGTTTATTTATTTATTTGTGTTTGTTTGTTTATTATCTTATCTATTGGGTACTGTGTTTCCAAACCTGTTGCTGTTGCTGCTGCTGCAAGTAATGTTGCATTTCGCAGGGCTGCCAACTCCCACGCATTGAGCGTGAGAATCACGCATCTGGCCAAATTCTCACGCTCTCACGCTGATCACAAATTTCTCCGCTCTGTCGTGAGAAATTCTGTAATCAACGAAAATTTAAAAACTCATATCAACGGCATGGGCCATGGGTGTTGGAGAGCCGGGGAGCTGAGGGAGGATTGGAAGCAGAAGCAGCGGCGGGGACAGATGCGGACGGGGAGCCGGGGCTGGCGAGTGTTTGCTGGGCTGGCGAGTGTTTGCCGGGCTGGCGAGTGTTTGCCGGGCTGGCGAGTCACTCGCTGCAGCTCCAGCCATGGAGCAGCCTCAGTGCAAGCCTCAGGGCCTTTGGAGGCGTCGGGAGCGTTGTGCAGCTGTTGTGAGAGTCTCTGTGCCGACTTTGCCCAGGTGACCAGCATGGATCAGGCTGCAGCTCGGTGCATCCTGGAGGACAACCAGTGGCTGCTGGAAGTAAGTACCAAGCACTGGGTAGAAGCGGTGGAAGATAGTGGCCCTCAAATGGGGTGGTTGGAGAAAGCATCCTGCTTGCCTGCTAGATTTTCACTTACTGTAACTGCAGGAAAAATGTTCCCGATGTTGGAAGAGTTCAGAACCATGGGTCACAGTTTAAGAATAAAGGGGGGGGGGGGGGGGGGGGGGGGCAGTGGGGGGGGGGGGGGGGGGGGGGGGGGGGGGGGGGGTGGGGGGGGGGGGGGGGGCAGTTAGGACTGAGATGAGGACAAACTTTTTTCATGCAGAAAGTTGTGAATCTGTGGAATTCTCTGCCACAGAAGGCAGTGCAGGCCAATTCACGAGATGTTTTCAGGAGAGAGTTACATTGAGCTCTTGGGGCTAGCGCAACCTATGGGTTATGGGGAAAGAACAGGTAAGAGGTACTTATTTTAGATGATCACCCATGATCATATTGATTGGCAGTGCTGGCTCGAAGGGCCGAATGGCCTATTCCTGCACCTATTTTCTATGTTTCTATGCTTGAGTATATGGCAATAAAACTCAACCACTTGATTTTGAAGCATTCATACATGGTGGAGGTATAATGTAGTCATAGTGATACAGTGTGAAAACAGGCCCTTCGACCCAACTTACCAACACCCAACTTGCCAAGATGTCCCAGCTACACTACCTGCTTTTGGCCCATATCCCTCCAAACCTGTCCTATCCATGTATCAGTCTAACTGTTTCTTAAATGTTGGGATAGTCGCTGCCTCAACTACCTCCTCCGGCAGCTTGTTCCATACACCCATCACCCTTTGTGTGGAAAAAGTTACCCCTTAAAAAGTTACCTCTTAAAAATACTTCAAACAAAAAACATTGAAATCATACTTTTACAGTGCACTAAAACATGATTTCAATACATCAAATTTCAAAAAGTCTCACCCATTCCCTACCCTGGGAAGGGGGGCTACCCCCCTCCCACACCCTCCCCCCACTCGGTTGCTCCACTCCCTCGCCAGGTATCCCCAAGGCCAGTGATCAGTGATCGCTCACCCTCCCACTTACAAAAACGTTTTATGGCCTTTAGTTCACAGAGAGAGCACTGCCAGATGTGAGCGGAGAACTGAGGCCAGTTGTCCGTGATGTCTGGATCACAATGCTCAGCGTTTCGTGTTTCGGAGTTGGCTAATATTATTGATTTGTAATTAGCCTGATTTGTAATTAGTTGACAAAACTTTCATTTATTAATCCGGAATATCCAGGGGGATGGGATAAGTGTAATATTAAAATGACATGCAAGGTGTCAGGCTGTCTGTCAGACCCCCCCAATTCCTTTGACAGGTTGAATAGAAATGTCCCCAATCTCGTTGTTTTATTAATTGAACACACAGATGAACATCCTCAATGAGTGTAATCAGATGGAAACGGATTCAGATGTGATTTTAAGAGCTTGTTTAAAGAAGGGGCGTATTATAAAGGAGTGACAGAGATACTTGCAGGGAAATGTGTGAGGAGGTTAATGTTTGTCTTTAGTTTTAGCTTGAACCAGGACATCTGAAGATTCAAAGTTTAATATAATAATTGTGCTGATACTGACTCCAACCAACCAAGTAATGAATATCATCCATTCCGGAGGTTTTGTTTTTCTGATGCCATTTAAACGTAACTTGGACTGAGATATGGACAGGAAGGGTTTAGAAGGGTCTGGATGTAATACAGGCAAGCGGGACTAGCCCACTATGCCAAGTTTGGTCGGCATAGACAAGATGTTTCTGTGCTGTACAGCTCCATGGCTGTAAAACTGACATGCCTCACATAAATATACCAATAGTAAACAGATCAAGTCCGTTATTGGGACCATGGTTAATTTTTCTAGCCTTTTAATTATTTTCAATGTTGATATGTATTAATGAGTCTCCACTACATATCAACTCATCTGTAAATTAGCGAGTGTCGACACTATTACAGACTGCTGTGTGCTGTGTTATTAATTTCACAGCCCAGGGGTTTACAGCTAAGCAAGTCAATGACATCCACTTGTCTGGGAGCCTGCTCTAGCCACAGGCTATAAAGTGGAACATTCATCGAATTTGTGGGTTCAGAATCCTGTATCGCAGCTTGGTCGGTGCTGAGATAGCAACTATCCATGGTTAGAATAAAATGCAGTAACTGGCCACTGCCTCAATTACCTCCTCTGGCAGCTTGTTCCATACACCCACCACCCTTTGTGTGAAAAAGTTACCCCTCAGATTCCTATTAAATCTTTTCCCCTTAACCTTAAACCTATGTCCTCTGGGCCTCAATTCACCTACACTAGGCAAGAGACTCTGTGCATCTATCTACTGCGAAATTTGTTGAGATAATGTGACAAATGAACACATTTTGTTATCCAAAGCTGTCTGGATAACCCTGAGGCATTTCTGTAGCAACTTCTGTTCTGGTCATTGCCTGGGTGTTCAGACTGCAGAATAAGTGACTATCTGAAACTCACAACCCCTAGCTTCATTTGGCCATTTTCCTTGAATTCTGTGTTCTTCTTATGAACTGCAAAAATATTGCTTCTTGGAAATGGTTTGTGTTTGTGTAAGGATTCTCTGCATCTATAAGAGTAAAAACATTTTCTAAAAACCAGGAATAATTTTGTTTTGTCATAGAGTTGTACAGCACAGAATATAGCCCCAGGATGCCAACCAAAACGCCCCATCTAACCTAGTCCCACATGCCCATAAACAGGCTAAAGAAGGGCCTGAACTGAAACGCGCCCATCCATGTCCTCAGAGATGCTGCCCGACCCACTGAGTTAATCCAGCACTTTGTGGATTCTAATCTAATCTGTTTAACATTACCCGCTGCCTCGGGGATATAAAGTGCTGGATGGCCCAGAACTTCCTCCAACTAAACGAGAGTAAGTCTGAGGTCATCCTTCTCGGCCCCTCGGACTCAATCAAAATGATAGCAGGCAGCCTTGGAAGCCTTACCCCACTACTCAAACCTCACGTCAAAAACCTCAGCGTGATATTTGACTCAGCACTGAAATTTGACAAACAAGTCAATGCCGTGGTGAGAGCTAGCTTCTTTCAGCTTCGGACAATAGCTAAAATAAAACAATTCCTCCAGTTTGATGACCTCGAAAAGATCATCCACACATTTATCTCCTCCCGCCTAGATTACTGCAACTCTCTTTACACTGGCATCAGCCAATCTTCCCTGTCCCGTCTGCAACTGGTCCAAACCGCCGCAGCGAGACTCCTGACGGGCACCCGAAAAAGGGACCACATCACCCCGATCCTGGCCTCTCTCCACTGGCTCCCTGTGCAGTTCCGTATAAACTTCAAGATCCTCCTCTATGTCTACAAAGCCCTCAATGGGCTTGCCCCCTCCTACATTAAAAGTCTTCTCACCCACCACTCCACCTCCAGGTCCCTCAGATCGGCCGACTTGGGGCTGCTGAATATCCCGCGGTCTAGGCATAAGCTCAGGGGCGACCGCACCTTTGCAGTTGCAGCCCCTAGACTGTGGAACAGCATCCCCCTTCCCATCAGAACTGCCCCCTCCATCGACTCCTTTAAGTCAAGACTAAAATCTTATCTATACTCCCAAGCCTTTCCTGACGTCCACTGAGCGAGGGCTACATGTATATATGTGTGTAGTTTGTTGTTTATACTATTCTTATAACAAATGTAAAGCACTTTGGCCAACGAGAGTTGTTTTTTAAATGTGCTGTATAAATAAATGTGACAGATCTACGTATCTGTCCAAATGTCTATTAAATGTTGTTATTGTACTTGCCTCAACTACCTCCTCTGGCAGCTCGTTCCATATACCCATTATGTGAAATAGTTGCCCCTCAGGTTACTAGTAAATCTCTCCCCTCTCACCTTAAACCTGTCCTCCAGATCTTGATTCCCCTACAATTTTTCAAGAACTTGTTACTGATGTATTTACTAATTCTGCCAGAGATAATTAATGGTGGGCCAAAGGAAGTTAATCTGCACAAGATGAGACGTCCTTTGTCAGGAGGTTTGATATTGCTTTGATGCTATTTTCTCGTGTTGGTAAGAGGCAGTTGGCATGTTGTGTCCAACTGCATTTGCTGAACCAGCTCACTGCTCATCAGTAGCTTTTGGAATCCAAGGCCTGCTATCTCTTTGCACTGCTGGTGCTGGTATGAAAGCCTGGTTAATGATTATGAACAGTGATCTGTACCAACCTGCCTGGTTACTCGCTTTGGGCGTGTGTGACACCTCCTCCCACAGTTTTTATCTGTCGAGAAGGTTTACCACAATGCTGCAGGAAGGAAGTGCAGATGCTGGTTTAAACAGAGAAGGGTCTCGACCCCAAACGTCACCTATTCCTTCTCTCCCGAGATGCTGCCTGTCCCGCTGAGTTACTACAGCATTTTGAGTCTATCTTCGATTTTACCACAATGTTGCCTGGATTAGAAGGTATTAGCTGGAGGAAGAGAATGTTTTCTCTAAGACGTCAGAGATTGAGGAGAGACCTTTAGTTTAGTTTAGAGATACAGCGCGGACACCGGCCCTTCAACCCACCGGGTCCGCGCCGACCAGCGATCCCCGCACATTAACACTATCCCACACCCACTAGGGACAATCTTTACATTTACCAAGCTAATTAACCTACAAACCTGTACGTCTTTGGAGTGTGGGAGGAAACCAAAGATCTCGGAGAAAACCCACGCAGGTCACGGGGAGAACGTACAAACTCCGTAGATCCCGGCATCTATGGAGCAAAGGAAATAGGCAACGTTTCAGGCCGAAACCCAGAAGGGTTTCGGGCCGAAACGTTGCCTATTTCCTTCAGGGTTTCGGGCCGAAACGTTGCCTATTTCCTTCAGGGTTTCGGCCCGAAACGTTGCCTATTTCCTTCAGGGTTTCGGCCCGAAACGTTGCCTATTTCCTTCAGGGTTTCGGGCCGAAACGTTGCCTATTTCCTTCAGGGTTTCGGCCCGAAACGTTGCCTATTTCCTTCAGGGTTTCGGCCCGAAACGTTGCCTATTTCCTTCAGGGTTTCGGCCCGAAACGTTGCCTATTTCCTTCAGGGTTTCGGCCCGAAACGTTGCCTATTTCCTTCAGGGTTTCGGGCCGAAATGTTGCCTATTTCCTTCGCTCCATTAGATGCTGCTGCACCCGCTGAGTTTCTCCGGCATTTTTGTGTACCAAGATGGATGCCTCTGAATAAGAGGCGGCCTGGGAAATCCTGCCGTCTGCAACAGCGACGGGGTCGGGTGAATAGGGGACCTCAGGAGGTTCCTCATCCTCTCCCACACAACCCGCCCTCTCGCCAGGTACTGGCCCCCCCTGCAAAGCAGCAGAACACATGTCCCTTCCCCCCCTCCCTCACCTCCATCCAGGGACCCCAGCAGTCCCTCAGGAGAGACAGAGATTCAAACGCACTTCCTCCAACCTCGTTTACCACATCCCACGCTACCCGCGTGGCCTCCCGTACATCGGCGACGCCAAGCGTAGACTGTTGCGTTGTACACTTGCGCCCGGGCCGCCAAGGCCTACTGGATCTCCCGGTTGCGAAACATTTGAACTCCTCTTCCCATTCCCACACCGACCTTTCTGTCCCGGGCCTCCTCCATTGCCAGATTGAGTTCACATGCAAACTGGAGGAACAGCGCCTCATATTCCACTTGGGTAGCTTCCAACCCAGCGGTATGAGCATCGAATTCTCCGAGATGAGGAAAACATGGATGGATGTGTAGAATTAATGGTGGGCCAAAGGAAGTTAATCTGCACAAGTGTAGAAACATAGAAACATAGAAAATAGGTGTAGTAGTAGGCCATTCGGCCCTTCGAGCCTGCACCGCCATTCAATATGATCATGACTGATCATCCAACTCGGTATCCTGTACCTGCCTTCTCTCCATACCCCCTGATCCCCTTAGCCACAAGGGCCACATCTAACTCCCTCTTCAATATAGCCAATGAACTGTGGCCTCAACTACCTTCTGTGGCAGAGAATTCCACAGATTCACCACTCTCTGTGTAAAAAAAGTTCTCCTCATCTCGGTCCTAAAAGATTTCCCCCTTATCCTTAAACTGTGACCTCTTGTTCTGGACTTCCCCAACATCGGGAACAATCTTCCTGCATCTAGCCTGTCCAACCCCTTAAGAATTTTGTAAGTTTCTATAAGATCCCCCCTCAATCTTCTAAATTCTAGCGCGTACAAGCCGAGTCTATCCAGTCTTTCTGTAATACTCCACACACACACACCCACCCATCTCCTTGCCCTGCACAAACCCCGCTGCACATACATATCTCCCACCAGTCCAATCACCCAGCTCCGTTCCCCTCCTCCATTCATTCATCTCTCACCCCCGAGTCCCATTCCCCTTCCCCCGCCCCTATTTCCCCTCCCCACTGTCCCCTTCCACCCAGGTTATTGGCATCATGGGGTCTGGAATGTGTACCATGCTATTAATAAACGCATCTGATTTAATGCCTTCGTGAAATGACTAAAAATATCAGCATCTGCACGAACGTGGTTTAAATAAAATCTCTCATTTGCCTGGTCGTCAGAAGTGACTTGGTTTTGGCAGCCTGCCTCTCCCTGCAAAGTAAACCGTATGCACCCCTGAATTTATCATGCTTGAAGGAATGATTAGAGACTTGTAGTCTTACAGTGTGGGAACAGGCCCTTGGGCCCAACTTGCCCAACATGTCCCAGCTACACTAGTCCCACCTGCCTGCGTTTAGGCCGTATCCCTCCAAACCTTGTCCTATCCATGTACCTGTCTAACTGTTTCTTAAATGTTGGGATGATGTCCTTGCCTCAACTACTCGCTCCAACAGCTTGTTCCATACACCCACCACCCTTTGAGTTTAAAATTCACCCCTCAAATTCCTATTAAATCTTTTCCCCCCCTCTCACCTTAAACCTATGTCCTGTGGTCCTCGATTCCCCTACTCTGGGCTAGAGACTCTGCGCGTCTACCCGATCTATTCCTCTCATGATTTTATAAAGATAAAAATGAAAGATTTCTATTCATGACTGCATGATGTCCCAAGGGACCTTACGTTGAATGAAATATTTCGGAAGTATGACGGTGGATCGTTAAATAAAGTATCCCCACTGACAGCACCGTGACAATGACCATAGATATAGAGACATATAGCACGGACACAGGCCCTTCGGCCCAACTGCTCCACGCCGACCCAGATGTCCCACCTAAACTAGTCCCCTTTGCCTCTATTTAGCCTATAAACCTTTCCTATCCATGTACCTGTCCAACCACCTCCTCTGGCAGCTTATTCCATATGCACACCACCCTCCGTGTGGGAAGGTAGCCCTTCGTGTTCCTATTAAATCTTTCCCCTCTGATCTTAACCCAATGCCCTTTCTTGATTCCATTAACCTGGGTAAAAGACTCCGTGCATTCACTCTATCTCTTCCCCTCATAATTGTATACCCTTCTATAAGTGTTAAGAGTCGAGTGAGTAATTGTCATATGTGCCGACATTCTCCTGGGTTGGTGGAATATGTATAATATGTAGAATATGTAGCTCTTAGGGATAACCGAATCAAGGAATATGGGGAGAAAGGAGGTGGTTCTGAATGATCAGCCACGATCATATTGAATGGCGGTGCTGTATCTATTTTCTGTTTCTATGTATTGCAACTAAGGAACTACAGTGTGAAGAATCAGCTGTAACAACTTGCCCACAGATTCTAACAGTTGGTGTTAAGTCTCTAAGTCCTTCTATAACCATCATAATAGATTGTAAAATCTCCACTGAATGACAAAGAAATGGCAAGTGATGGAACAGCAGTTCACACTTTCATATCAGAACATCCATTTCCCTTCTGACACATTTCTTTTGTACCTATTCTCGTGTCCCTTCCTGTTTCGTTGACCAGTCAGGAAGCCGTGGCAACATTAGTGAGCTTTAAAGTAAGGCAACGTTGCCACAGTTTGTTTTATCTGTTTAAATCTGTATCAACATCTCAAACTAGGCCAGAGTTCACGGTCTGAAGAGCCGAACGTTGCCAGTCCATGTCCCCCAGAGACTCTGCCTGACCCGCTGAGTTACACCCGCACTTTGTGTGAGTTTAGTTTAGTTTAAAGATACAGCATGGAAACAGGCCCTTCGGCCCATCGAGTCCACGCCATCAATCACCCGTTCACACTAGTTCCATGCAGTGCCACTTTCTCCTCCACTCCCTACCCATGCAGGACAATTTCCAGAGGGCCAATTAACCTACAAACCCGCACGTCTGTGGGATGTGGGAGGAAACGCACACGGTCACAGGGAGAACGTACAAACTCCACATAGACAGCACCCGAGGTCAGGATCGAACCCAGATCTCTGGCGCTGTGAGTTAACGGCTCTACGAGCTGCCCACCATGTGCCGCCCACCGTCCGCGTTCTGTACAAGATTCCAGCATCTGCAGTTCCTTGTCTACAAAGTTCATGGTATATCAGATTGCTTTGATCTCTCCCCTCTGACACAAAGCTGGCAGCTACAGAACAGCACTGAATCCTGTATGGCTGCCTCTGAAAATTGTCCCGCCCTCTGGCAGGATACGGTGAGAGGGGAGAGATTTAAGAGGATACCTCTGAGGTAATCTTAACACTCAGAGGGCAGTCTGTGTCTGGAATGAGTGGCCGGAGAGAGTCATAGAAGAGGACGCAATTATAACTTTTATAAAACATTTGAAGAGAGTCAATGTGTAGGAAGGAACTGCAGATGCTGGTTTACACCGGAGATAGACATAAAATGCTGGAGTAACTCAGCGTGTTTGGCAGCATCTTTGGTTAGAAGGAATGGGTGATGTTTTGGGTTGAGACCCTTCTTCAGACCCCAAACGTCACCCGTTCCTTCAATCCAGAGATACTGCCTGTCCCGCTGAGTTACTCCAGCAATTTGCGTCTATCTTCAAGAGAGTCAAGAGTGTTTAATTATCATGTGTACTAAACACAGAACAATGACATTCCCACTTGCAGCAGCTTAAAACAGGCCTGTAAACACAGAACTGATGGATGCCAGAATAAACTAAACAAATCAATACATTAAAAACTCCAATATTATTATTCCAAAAGGCCAAACTTCTTAGTGCAACCAACAGTTCATAGTTCACTGTTCAGATAGTGTTGTGTACTGTTCAATAGTCTCATGGTTGTTGGGAAGAAGCTGCTTCTGAACCGGGAGGTCATGTTTTTGGACTCTAATACCCTCTTTCTGATGGTGGGGGTGACATGACAGCTAGGCCAGGCTGGTGTGGGCCCTTGATACTGGGTTGATGATGGCATTGGACAGGTATATGTAGAGGAAGGATTTGGAGGGACATGCAGGCTATGGCACTAGCCCAGAAATGCATCTTGGTCGGCATGGACAAGGTGCGTCTGCTTCTGTGCTGTACAGTTCTATGACTGAGAAGGGGAGCTGGTACGGACTTGATGGGTTGAAGGGCCTCCTCCTGTGTTGTCATAGGTAAGAAGAATGCTAGATCGGGTTACAGAGCAGAGCTGAAAATCCCAATTGTATAATATAGCCCTGGATTTGTTTGTGACTCGACCAATCTTTAACCTACGAATAAACACACTGACCAACTTTGTCTATGGAAGTGCTGCACTACAGTGATGAGAACTATATTCTGTACTCTGCCACTTCCACTTTGCATGACCTATTGTATTTGAGTTTGACGAATGTATTTCTGTATGGCATGTCGGATCTGTTTGGATAGCATGCAAAACAAAGCTTTTTGCTGTACCTCGGTACACGTGACAATAATAATCCTAAACCTGAACCTATTTGTTACAAGAAGGTGGTATTCCCACATTCTGCTCAGCGTGTGGTGTTAGTGATCTTGGCTAGACCACAGTAAAGACATTGCTGGTACACTCATTTTAGTTAAGCTGAGGAAGCATTTAGAAAAACACTTAGCTCACCTTTCACTGTCTTGAGCTCGAGAATTGGCAAGGAATTAGGCTCAAGGACTGGTTGCAAAGTTGCCCGTTGCTCCGTTACTTGGTGTGTTGTTGCTGTGTCTGAAAGTGAACACCACCAATTAACACTGCCAGGAGAACGGAAGAGAGAAGGATGGGACCAGCCCCAGGATGCCAATTGGGTTAGCATGAACAAGGTGGGCCGAAGGGCCTGTGTCCATGTTTTACAGCTCTATAACACAAAGGAGGGGAGGATCAGAAAAAATACTAAATAGGCCACAGGTGCTACTTGACCTGCTGAGTTACTCCAGCACTTTGTGTTCTACGCATGATTCCAGCACCTGCACTTTCTTGTGTCCATTGGAGTTCATGTGTGATGAGTTTTTGCTGTGTCTGTGTTTTGTCTGCCAGGATGGGTGGAGGGGTCCCTCTGGTGACGGATCGCAGTATTACGACCACACAGGCGATGCCAAGCAGAGGAACATGGTGAGACGGAAATACTGAACAACCTCGCAATATGAGAAGCACGCTGAACTGCAGTGCAGTCTGCAGCTCCGTGCAATGCACCATTGACCCGGGCCTCAGCACACAAGACGGGATACAAGTTCTGCAGCAACTGTGCAGACTCCAAGCAGTAAGTGTGAAACTGACAACTGTAACGTCCAGGTTCAACAGCAGAATCTTCCCTACAACCAGCAGGCTATTAAACACTGCAACTTCCAAATAGGCTCCAAACTACATATTGTAGACTTGGCGGCATTAATTTTGACTGCTTGTTTATTTGTCTTTTTTTAAATACATATAATATATCGTTCATCATGGGTTTTTACAGAGGTAAAACTATGTTTACAAATCTGTTGTGGCCCTACAAGTAATGCCCCTGTCCCACTTAGGAAACCTGAATGGAAACCTCTGGAGACTTTGCGCCCCACCCAAGGTTTCCGTGCGGTTCCCAGAGGTTGCAGGTGGTTGCCGGAGGTTGCAGGTAGTGGAAGCAGGTAGGAAGACTGACAAAAACCTCCGGGAACCGCACGAAAACCTTGGGTGGGGCACAAAGTCTCCAGAGGTTTCCGTTCAGGTTTCCTAAGTGGGACAGGGGCATAAGGATTTTAGGACATGTGACAATAAAACACTCTTGACTTGAAAATACAATAAGTCTAGTGTCAAACTTTGTGGTAAATGCGCTCAAATTCTTTCCCCTGATTCTCAAAGGTGCTGAGTTACGCCATGGTGTACCACACCAGGGATAAAGTTCTACCAAGACTGATCAGCTTGTGATGAAAATATATTTACAAACCAATATTTTACTTTCTGAATAAGAATGTAAATGGGTTACCCAGCACTAAAACAGACAGCGCTGGAGTTACTCAGCGGGCCAGGCAGCATCTCTGGAGGACATGGTTACGTTTGGGGTCGGGACCCTTATTCAATCCCAACCTGAAACGTCACCCATCATGTTTTCCTCAGAGTTACTCTGAGTTCCACTGGAGTAACTCAGCAGGTCTCAAGTCAAGTCAGGTCAAGTCACTTTTATTTATATAGCACATTTAAAAAAACAACTCTCTTTGCCAAAGTGCTTTACATTGGGTATAAGAATAGTATAACAAACAACAGCGGTTCATAGATTGAAAACAAACATCACTACATACATATAGCCCTCGCTCAGAGGACGTCAAGGAAGGCTTGGGAGTTGAGATTAATTTTTAGTCTCGACTTGAAGGAGTCGATGGAGGGGGCAGTTCTGATGGGAAGAGAGATGCTTTTCCACCTGCCTGACCTGCTGAGTTACTCCAGCACTTTGTGTCCTATCCATGTACCTGTCCAACTGTCTTTTAAATTCTGTTATAGTACCTGCCTGAAAGGCAGTTTGTTCCGTATAACCACCGCCCTATGTGTGAAAATGTTGCCCCTCATTATCTATATTACTAAAAGTCTGATCTTGAATGCTTTTGGCTCGCTGTGCTGTGATTTCTGAGAGAACGTCGCCACCTATGGCCGTCATTTTTGGCCACTTCGCTCAGAGCCCCCCACCGCCTTCCTGGACCAGAGGATTTTTATCCATCGGTGAAAAATCAGAGAGATATTAATGTTTTTTTTTAATTTGCCATTCTCTCTGCTGCCCCTGCTAGAGGGAGGGGGAGGGACTATAAAACCAGGAAGTGGTGTGCCTCACTCAGTCTCTGCAAGATGGAGATTGAGTGCTTCTGGTGCTCATGGAGTTGTGTTAATAATGTCTTTGATTTTTTTTCTGACAGGACATAACACCTGAGGCTGACGATATCTCCCCCGTATTACTGGGTGTGATGGGCATCTTGCTATCATGTGGCATCCTCCTTGCTCTGTTTTTCCTTCTCTTCACCATCAGGTTGAAAAACAATAGGTACAAGACAACAATGTAATGCACTGCTGTCAGTGGTTTTAAAGTCCTGAGTACAAATGGTCGCTAGGAAGGCTATCTACTTGCTGCTGAATTACATAACTAAGAAAATGCACAGAACTGCATAGGAGGTTCTTCTGCAGTTGTATAGGGCTCTGGTGAGACCACATCTGGAGTATTGTGTTTAAGAAGGAACTGCAGATGCTGGAAAATCGGAGGTACACAAAAATGCTGGAGAAACTCTTCTGGAGTATTGTGTCCAGTTTTGGTCTCCTAATTTGAGGAAGGACATCCTTGTGATTGGGGCAGTGCAGCGTAGGTTCACGAGATTGATCCCTGGGATGGCGGGACTGCCATATGAGGAAAGATTGAAAAGACTAGGCTTGTATTCACTGGAGTTTAGAAGGATGAGGGGGAATCTTATAGAAACATTTAAAATGATAAAAGGACTGGACAAGCTAGATGCAGGAAAAATGTTCCCAATGTTGGGCGAGCTCAGAACCAGGGGCCACAGTCCCAGAATAAAGGGGAGGCCATTTAAGACTGAGGTGAGAAAAAACTTTTTCACCCAGGGAGTTGGGAATTTGCGGGATTCCCTGTCACGGAGGGCAGTGGAGGCCAAATCACTGGATGAATTTAAGAGAGAGTTAGATAGAGCTCTAGGGGCTAGTGGAATCAAGGGATATGGGGAGAAGGCAGGCACGGGTTATTGATTGGGGACGATTAGCCATGATCACAAGGAATGGCAGTGTTGGCTCGAAGGGCCGAATGGCCTCCTCCTGTACCTATTTTCTGGTTTCGGGTCGGGGCTCTTCTTGAGTCTGCGTGGTGTGATCGTTATGTGGCATGTGGTATTCAGTCTGAAGAAGAGGCCCAACCTGAAATGTTGTCTGTCCATTCCCTCGACAGATGCTGCCTGACCCACTGGGTTTCTCCAGCACTTTGTGTATTGCTGGTCTGGGCTGAATGTCTTTGGTGGATGTCTTTGGGATAGGAAATGGAAGAAAGAAAGGATGCATTGGATCAATGCATCGTGAATAAAGGCAGGATCACACTGCTGGATTTTACCATTAATTTGACCCATCTTTATATCAGACAAAGAAAACCCATTTAGTCTAATCTCAGATAGACACAAAGCTGGAGTAACTCAGCGGGACAAGCAGCATCTCTGGAGAGAAGGAATGGGTGACGTTTCGGGTTAACACCCTCAGGGATAAGGGAAGCGAGATATATAGATGATCTTCTTCTTTCATGTCCATCTTCCATGTTTCAAAGGATGTGAAAAGATAAAGAACAGTGAATGAAAGATATGCAAAAGAGTAACAATGGTAAAGGAAACAGGCCATTGTTAGCTGTTTGTAGGGTGAGAATGAGAAGCTGGTGCAACTTGGGTGGGGGAGGGATAGGGAGAGGGAATGCCGAGGCTACCTGAAGTAGGGGACGATCAGCCATGATCACAATGAATGGCGGTGCTGGCTCGAAGGGCCGAATGGCCTCCTCCTGCAATCTTCCCATTCCTACACAGACGTCTCCTCCATTGTCAGAGTGAGGCTAAACGCAAATTGGAGGAACAGCATCTCATATTTCGCTTGGGCAGCTTACAGCCCAGTGGTATGAATATTGATTTCCCTCACTTCAGGTAGCCCCGGCATTCCCTCTCTCTCTATCCCTCCCCCACCCAAGTCACACCAGCTTCTCGTTATCACCCAACAAACAGCTAACAATGGCCTGTTTCCTTTATCATTGTTACTTTTTTGCATATCTTTCATTCATTGTTCTTTATCTCTCCACATCACCATCTATATCTCTTGTTTCCCTTTTCCCTAACCAGTCTGAAGAAGGGTCTCGACCCGAAACGTCGCCCATTCCTTCTCTCCAGAGATGCTGCCTTTTTGTGTCTATCTTTGGTTTAAACCAGCACCTGCAGTTCCTTCTTGCACATTTAGTCTAATCTAATGTAGTAATGCATTGTGTTCACACCCAGCTGCTTTTCAAATGCTTTGACGTATTTTCCTCCTCCAATTTTACCATCAAAGACGTCCGTTATCCTCTGGGTGAAAAAAAGATTCCCCTAACAGCCCTCTATTTATTAACTCAAATCCATGCTGTCAATGTTCACCTCTGTAAGGAAAAAAAAAAGTTCTATCTAGGCCACTCAAAATTTTATGCGACTTGAATATCACCTCGATCGCTGTTGTTGCAAAGCAAACAACTCCCGCCTAGCCTTGGTGATCGTTAATAAAATTGGCAACTTGTCACAACATTTGCAAATCACTGTTGCACCCAGAATCAAATCCATCCTGTCATACCGAAACTGGAACTATGTGTATTGTTTCATCTCTCCAGCAGCCTAACTAATGTTTTATGATTCATTGTGCAACTTGTCGCAAGTTAGTGAGACCGCACGGAGTATTGTGTTCATTTTTGGTCACCCTGCTATCGGAAGGAAGTCATTAACCTGGAAGGAGTGTAGAAAAGATTTACGAGGATGTTGCCAGACAGACCTTAAAGCCCTGAGCCCCAGGGGGAGCTTGAGTCTGGGACATTATTCCTTGGAGCGCAGGGAAATGAGGGGTGATCTTATAGAAGTGTATAAAATAATGAGATGGATAGAAAGGGTCCATGTACAGAGTTTTCCCCAAGGTGGGGGAATAGAGAACCAGGGGACATAGGTTTAAGGTGAGAAGAGAAAGAATGAATAGGAACCTGAGAGGCAAGTTTTTTTACAGAGAGGGTGATGGGTGTTTGGAATGAGCTGCCAGTGGAGGTATATGATGTAGGTACCATAATCACATTTGGACTGGTATATGGATAGGAAAGGTTTAGAGGGATATGGACCAAATGTGGGCAGGTGGGACAAGCGTAGATTGGGCTTGTTGGTCGGCATGGGTGTGTTGGCCTGAAGGGCCTGTTTCTGTGCTGGCCACTGTATGACTCTGGTCAACATGAAGATTTCACATTGTGCTTTTTTTGTTCCCACAAATTATTTTTGTTAGGATTGTGAAAATGTCCAGCCCAAACCTCAACATAGTGACAATTATTGGAAGCATTTTAACGTACGGCAGCGGTTACATGTTCGGGCTGATGGAAGGAAGGACAGTGACAGCAGAAATATCAACCAAGCTGATCATTCAGGTGAGAAAATAACAGGAGCCTGACCAGAGGGATGTTCACTCAGTGCCTGGTACAACACCGCCATCCAGTGGCCAGATCCGCAACTGTAACATCGACGCCAACCGCAACTTCCCATTGCAAAATGTCAGCATCACGCCTTTGCAATGTGCAACAAACTCTTTTTATCCCCTTGTAGCAGCTATTTTGGTGAAAAACTGACAAAGTTGTGAATTATGGAAATTTACTACAACCACTAATGATAAGTGAATGGAAGCTAGGGAGGTGCAGTAAAAGTGAAGTATGTTGCTAATGTCAAGTGTTTAGTTGTCATAATTACTGACAACAGAACAATGAAATTCTTACTTGCAGCAGCTTAACAGGTCTGTAATAGCAATACACACAACTAATAAATAAAAACAAAATAATATTCAATTAATAAATTTAGCCTGAAGGTGGTGGGTGTATGGAACAAGCTGTCAGAGGAGGTAGTTGAGGCAAGGACAATCCCAACATTTAAGAATCAGTTAGGCAGGTACATGGATAGGACAGGTTTGAAGGGATAAGGAACAAATGCGGGCAGGTGGGACTAATGTAGTTGGGACATGTTGTCTGGTGTGGGCAAGTGTGTGGGAAGGGTCTGTTTCCACATTGTATCACTCTATGACTAAGAATGTCTCAACCAGGGGCGGAAAACCCGGGGGGCCCAGAGGGGACACGTCCCCCCCCCATGTTTTGAGAGGTGGGGGACATCCCCCCAAGTTTTTGTGATCCTGGTTTTAAAATCTCCGCTTCCGCGAGACAGTGGAGGTGGGACTGATGATCGAGGGGACTGATGATCGAGGGCGCGATGATTGGAGATGGGGGGAGTGGGTGGGACTGAGGATAGAGCTCGGTGATTGGAGGAGGGAGATGTGGCACAGACCTGCGCCTCATCCACAGGCAGGATCGATCCCGGCGCTAAACCCAGCACAACTCTGCCTGTCCCGCCTGGTGAGCCTACAGCCTTCCTGGACTTGCGGGAAATATGGCCAGTGCGGAGAATCAGCGTTGGTGTCCCGTCAGTCCAGACAGGGCTGTAGTTAACCTGGTGAGACAGGCAGAGTTGAGCTGCATTTAGTGTTGGATTGAGCCTCCGAAGCCTCGTGCACGTGTGTGTGAGTGTGCGCATGCGCGCGCGGCCGACAAAAAATTGTGTCCTCCGTCCCCTCCATGTTTTGATAGCGAGTTCCGCTCTTGGTCTCAACCAGAAACATTACCTATCTTATGTTCTCCAGGGATGTTGCCTAACCTGCTGAGTTACTCCAGCACTTTGTGTTCTTTTCAATAGATTAATAATCACAACACTAATGGGGGAAAAAAACAAACTATGGGCTTCAGGCAACCAAAGACACAGTCCGTAGAAGATTATAGTTGCTGAGGTTAGTCCTGGGAAGAAGGTGTACTTGAATCTGTGTAGGAAGGAACTGCAGATGCTGGTTTAAACCGAAGATAGACACAAAAAGCTGGAGTAACTCAGCAGGTCAGACAGCATCTCTGGAGAAAAGGAAAAGGTGACATTTTCGGTTGAGACCCTTCTTCAGACTCAGCTTTTAGTGTCTATCTTCTGTTGTTGAACCTGGTGGCCAGTTTTCAGGCTCCTGTACCTTCTTCCTGATGGTATAACCATATAACCATATAACAATTACAGCACGGAAACAGGCCATCTCGGCCCTACAAGTCCGTGCCGAACAACTTTTTTTCCCCTTAGTCCCACCTGCCTGCACTCATACCATAACCCTCCATTCCCTTCTCATCCATATGCCTATCCAATTTATTTTTAAATGATACCAATCAACCTGCCTCCACCACTTCCACTGGAAGCTCATTCCACACCTCTACCACTCTCTGAGTAAAGAATTTCCCCCTCATATTACCCCTAAACTTCTGTCCCTTAATTCTGAAGTCATGTCCTCTTGTTTGAATCTTCCCTATTCTCAAAGGGAAAAGCTTGTCCACATCAACTCTGTCTATCCCTCTCATCATTTTAAAGACCTCTATCAAGTCCCCCCTTAACCTTCTGCGCTCCAGAGAATAAAGACCTAACTTATTCAACCTATCTCTGTAACTTAGTTGTGGAAACCCAGGCAACATTCTAGTAAATCTCCTCTGTACTCTCTCTATTTTGTTGACATCCTTCCTATAATTGGGCGACCAAAATTGTACACCATTGTCCAGATTTGGTCTCACCAATGCCTTGTATAATTTTAACATTACATCCCAGCTTCTATACTCAATGCTCTGATTTATAAAGGCTAGCATACCAAAGGCTTTCTTTACCACCCTATCTATATGAGATTCCACCTTCAAGGAACTATGCACGGTTATACCCAGATCCCTCTGTTCAACTGTATTCTTCAATTCCCTACCATTTACCATGTACATGGTAGCAGTGAAATGGGAGCGTGGCCAGGGTTGTGTGGGTCTTTGATGATGCTGGCTGCCTTTTTGAGGCAGCGACTCTTACAGATCCCTTCAGTGGTGTAGTTGAGTTGGATTTATTGTCACATGCACGTGTACAGCGAGGTACAGGTACAATGAAAATCAAGTGGAAACGGAGATAATGAAATGCTGGTTGTTTAAGAAAGAACTGCAGATGCTGGAAAATCGAAGGTAGACAAAAATACTGGAGAAACCCAGCGGGTGGGGCAGCATCTAAACTACCCAAGTGAAATATGAGGTGCTGCTCCTCCAGTTTACGGTGGGCCTCACTCTGGCCATGGAGGAGGCCTAGGACAGAAAGGTCGGATTCGGAATGGGAGGGGGAGTTGAAGTGCTGGCCACCGGGAGATCAGGCTGGTTATTGCGAACCGAGCGGAGGTGTTGGGCGAAGCGATCGCCAAGCCTACGCTTGGTCTCACCGATACAGAGCAGCTGACACCTAAAGCAGCGGATGCAATAGATGAGGTTGGAGGAGGTGCAGACGAGCCTCTGCCGCACCTGGAGAGACTGCTTAGGTCCTTGGATGGAGTCAAGGGGGGAGGTAAAGTGACAAGTGTAGCATTTCCTGCGGTTGCAAGGGAAAGTACCAGGAGAGGGGGTGGTTTAGGTGGGAAGAGACGAATTGACCAGGGAGTTACGGAGGGAGCGGTCCCTGCCAGTGTTTCCGGTGGCACAGATCAATGTTAAGCTAGAGGCAATTTTTTTTGATATCCATTGAATCATTGCTCTGCTTTTCTTTCTGAGTCTGATATCATGTCTCTCAGTTTCATTGAGCGTAGATGTGAAGTGGCAGACTCAGATCAGGTAACAAACACAAATGGTGCCTCGCAATGAAAATAGTAGCTCTTTCCGACATGCCTGCTGGTATATTCACTTCTCAGCTGCCTGGCATGGCAGGAAAAGCAACACTGTGGGTGCCGTGTGGCTGTTGTTAACTTCAGTACATTTTGGTGAAAGTTTTATTTTAAATTACAGATTCGCATCTGGACACTGTGCATAGGAACCTCTTTGATATTTGGACCCATACTGGGGAAGAGCTGGCGCCTGTACAAGGTCTTCACTCAACGAATCCCTGAGAAGCGAGTGGTAAGCCACCAAGTGAACTCACACCACCCAAGTTATCTCCAGGCTTGTATGAGTCCATGGCATAGGAGAACATTGTTTATATTTGTTGGCTTAATATACAACAATAGGCGTGAGATCTTTGGAGAGAAGGAATGGGCGACGTTTCATGTTGGGACCCATCTTCGACCAAAAACGTCACCCATTCCTACTCTCCAGAGATGCTGTCTGTCCCGCTGAGTTACTCCAGCATTTTGTGTCTATCTTTGATGTAAACCAACACCTTCCTACACAATAATTGGGGTGACTGTGACATGGGGCTCAAGGATACCTTGTAGGATGTCAGAAATATGGAAAATAGGTGCAGGAGGAGGCCATTCGGCCCTTCGAGCCAGCGCCACCATTCAATGTGATCATGGCTGATCATCCCTAATCAATAACCCGTGCCTGCCTTCACCCCATATCCCTTGATTCCACTAGCCCCTAGAGCTCTATCTAACTCTCTCATAAATCCATCCAGTGACTTGGACTCCACTGCCCTCTGTGGCAGGGAATTCCACAAATTCACAACTCTCTGGGTGAAAACGTTTTTTTCTCACCTCAATCTTAAATGGCCTCCCCTTTATTCTATGGCTGTGGCCCCTGGTTCTGGGCTCGCCCAACACTGGGAACATTTTTCCTGCATCTAGCTTGTCCAGTCCTTTTATAATTTTACATGTTTCTATAAGATAACCCCTCATCCTTCTAAACTCCAGTGAATACAAGCCTAGTCTTTTCGATCTGTCCGCATATGACAGTCCCGCCATCCCAGGGATCAATCTCGTGAACCATCCCAGGGAACAATCTCGAAAGTAGGAACTGGAAATATTGGATTACCAAAAAGGACACAAGGAGCTGGAGGAACTCAGCAGCTCAGGCAGCATCTGTGTAGGGAAGGTAAAATATGTTTTTGGATCGGGACCCTTTCTTCAGACAGATGGAGCGGAGGGGAGAGGCGGGGTAGGACAAATCCTGGCACGTGAAAGGTGGATACAGGTGAGTGGGGGGGTGGGGGGGGGGCAGTTGGCAGATGGGTGGAATACTTGACAAAGACGAGGCATGAAAAGGAGTCAAAAGGGTGTCAGATAAGGAGAGGAGGAGTGAAATGTTAAGCATTATTTATTTTTAATTTAGGCATACATTCAAAACCAGACACAAAGTCTTCCTCCCAGGGTAGAAATATCAAAGACTAGAGTGCATTGCATTAAGGTGAGGAGAGCAAAGTTTAAGGGCAGGTTTTCTACACAGAGGATGGTTGGTGCCTGGAACACACTGCTAGGATTGGTGGTGGAGGCAGATATGAGAGTAGTGCCATTTAAATGATTGCATCTTTAACGTTTCGATTTATTATTGTCATGTGTACCTGTAGTCGGGATGGAACCCGGGTCAACGGCACTGCATTCGCTGCAATGCCCCTGTCCCACTTAGGAAACCTGAACGGAAACCTCTGGAGACTTTGCACCCCGCCCAAGGTTTCCGTGAGGTTCCCGGAGGTTTTTTGTCAGTCTCCCTACCTGCTTCCACTACCTGCAACCTCCGGCAACCACCTGCAACCTCCGGAAACCGCACGGAAACCTTGGGTGGGGCGCAAAGTCTTCAGAGGTTGCCGTTCAGGTTTCTTAAGTGGGACAGGGGCATTAGGCAGCAACTCTACCACTGTGCACCAGTTCCAGAGACAAAGTCCAACGTCTTCATTAGGGTAGAGGTGAATCAGACCGTAGTCTCACTTATGAAGGATCGTTTAGAAGGATCTGATAAGAGAAGGGGAGGAAGCTGCTCCTGAGTCTGGTGATGTGTGAGCATGTATCTCTGTGTCTGAGGTGAACAAATCCAGCTGTCAAGTTGTTGTGATATAATGAACCAAATTTGCTTTGCCTTTCAGATCATCAAAGACGTGCAGTTACTGGGGCTGGTAGCGGGGGTGATTGGCGTGGATGTGCTGGTTCTGGTGACGTGGGGCATTGCTGATCCGCTGGAGTGTACACAATCCATAAATGCAGCAATAAGGGTAAAGTACAACTCGTTCAACGTTGGTGCTCACACAGACAGCTTTAAAAGTGCGATGAGTGGTCATAAAAAAAGGGAATGTCAAATGGAAACTAATTTTGAGCAAAATGTAAAGTGCTGGAGGAACTCAGCGGGTTGGGCAGCATCTGTGGAGGGAACGGACAGACAATGTTTCGGGCTGGGACCCTTCTTCAGGCCCGATGGAGAAAGCTGGAAAAGAGTGACTGAGGCGGAAGATCAGACATGATATTGTGGAGAGAGTGGGGGGGGGTAAGATGCTCTAATAACCATATAACAATTCAGCACGGAAAAACAGGCCATCTCGACCCTTCTAGTCCGTGCCGAACACATAATCTCCCCTAGTCCCATATACCTGCGCTCAGACCATAACCCTCCATTCCCTTCCCATCCATATAACTATCCAATTTATTTTTAAATGATAAAAACGAACCTGCCTCCACCACCTTCACTGGAAGCTCATTCCACACAGCTACCACTCTCTGAGTAAAGAAGTTCCCCCTCATGTTACCCCTAAACTTCAGTCCCTTAATTCGCATGTCATGTCCCCTTGTTTGAATCTTCTCTACTCTCAGTGGGAAAAGCTTTTCCACGTCAACTCTGTCTATCCCTCTCGTCATTTTAAAAACCTCTATCAAGTCCCCCCTTAACCTTCTGCGCTCCAAAGAATAAAGCCCTAACTTGTTCAACCTTTCTCTGTAACTTAGTTGCTGAAACCCAGGCAACATTCTAGTAAATATAATATAATCCTACTCGTAATTCATATGAAGAAGGGTTCCAACCCAAACATCGTCTGCCATCCCCCCCACAGATGTTACCTGATCCGCTGAGTTCCTCCAGCACTTTGGCTTTTTGCTTATGGTTCCAGTGTTTGCAGATTCTTGTATCTCCAGTAAACGTGTTTTAATTTGACATTGATAGGAGAGTCAGTCTCCTATGAGTATTGCACAGGCAGAAAGGAAAATAAACAATTCAGATTGTAGTCCCTAATGGCTTTTCTGGATGTTTTTTTGTCCCACAGGCAATTGAGAAAGATCTGTCTTACTCCATCACAACAATTAAATGGTGTTCATCCCACTATACAGACATCTGGATTATTCTTATTTCACTTCTAAAGGTAGGAATATTTCGTTTATTTTTCCACTCGAAGCTCAACTCCAATGTTTTTTCTTTGTTCTCTGTCTGGGAGGAATATATAAACAGAAATGGTAGAAATACTCAGCAGCACCTGTGGAGAGAGCCACAGTTAAAGTTACAGCTCAATTGCTTTCCAGGCATTGTAGTCCTGATAATGCTGTCGTTATGGAGACGCCCTCATTGATTGATTGAAAGATACCGCATGGAAACAGGCCCTTCGGCCCACCGAGTCCATGCCAACCATCGATCACCCGTCCTCACTAGTTTATGCCACTTTATGCCACTTTCTCATCCACACCCTCCTCACAAGCAGCAATTTACAGAAGACTTTGTTACCGCTCAAACTGCTCGAGTTACCACTTTCAGGGAGTGATGGACTTTGTTTAGTTTAGAGATGCAGTGCGGAAACAGGGCCTTCAGCCCACCGAGTCCGCACCGACCAGCGATCCCTGCACATTAACACTATCCGACACACACTAGGGACAATTTACACTTATGCCAAGCCAATTAACCTACAAACCTGTACGCCTTTGGAGTGTGGGAGGAAACCGAAGATCTCGGAGAAAATCCACGCAGTCGCGGGGAGAACATGCAAACTCCCTACAGACAGCCCCCATAGTCGGGATCGAACCCGTGTCTCCTGCACTGCAAGCGCTGTATGGCAGCAACTTTACCGCCGTGCCACCGTGTTGCCCATGCACGTGCAATAATACAAACTTAGTTAATATTATAGACAATAGACAATAGGTGCAGGAGTAGGCCATTTGATCCTTCGAGCCAACACCGCCATACAATGTGATCATGGCTGAACATCCCCAATCACCACCCCCACATCCAGCGACGCCTCCTTCCTTGAGGAGCTTAACCACTTCTATGGCCGCTTCGACAGGGACAATCTAGAGACAGCCATCAAGGCTGTGCTCCCTGCTGATCACCAACCCCTCACACTCACCCCCTACGACGTGTACGTGGCACTGAGTAGGACTAATGCACGTAAGGCTGCTGGCCCTGACGGCATCTCGGGGCCTGTGCTGAGCAGCTGACAGACGTCTGGACTGACATCTTCAACCTGTTACTTGCCCAAGCAGTTGTCCCCACGTGCCTTAAAACCACCTCCATCGTGCCGGTGCCAAAACACTCCACTGCGGCAAGCCTCAACGACTTCCGCCCAGTTGCACTTACCCCCATCATCACCAAGTGCTTCAAGAGGCTGGTCCTGACACACCTCAAAGGCTGCCTACCCCCCACATTGGATCCCTATCAGTTTGCCTACCGCAAGAACAGGGGTACGGAGGATGTCATCTCAACGGCACTTCATTCCGCCCTCTCCCACCTCGACAACAGAGACACTTACGTAAGAATGCTGTTCATCGATTACAGCTCAGCATTCAACACCATTATACCCTGTAAACTGATCACCAAACTCAGTAACCTGGGCATCGACCCCTCCCTCTGCAACTGGATACTGGACTTTCTAACCAACAGACCCCAGTCTGTTGAGGTTAGACAAGCACACCTCTTCAACCCTCACCCTGAACACCGGCGTTCCACAGGGCTGTGTGCTGAGCCCCCTCCTCTATTCCCTCTTCACCTACGACTGCACACCTGTACATGGTACTAACACCATAATCAAGTATGCAGATGATACAACGGTGATTGGCCTCATCAGCAACAACGATGAGTCGGCCTATAGGGAGGAGGTCCAGCTCCTAGCAGCATGGTGCGCTGACAACAACCTGGCCCTTAACTCCAAGAAGACCAAGGAGCTCATTGTAGACTTCAGGAAGTCTAGGGGCGGCACACACACCCCCACCCACATCAACGGGACGGAGATGGAACGTGTTTCCAGCTTCAGGTTCCTGGGGGTCAACATCTCCGATGACCTCTCTTGGACCCACAATACCTCAACTGTGGTCAAGAAGGCTCACCAGCGTCTCTTCTTCCTGAGGAAACTGAAGAAGGTCCATCTGTGTCCTCAGATTCTGGTGAACTTCTACCGCTGCACCATCGAGAGCATCCTTACCAACTGTATCACAGTATGGTATGGCAACTGCTCTGTCTCCGACCGGAAAGCACTGCAGAGGGTGGTGAAAATTGCCCAACGCATCACCGGTTCCTCGCTCCCCTCCATTGAGTCTGTCCAAAGCAAGCGTTGTCTGCGGAGGGCGCTCAGCATCGCCAAGGACTGCTCTCACCCCAACCATGGACTGTTTACCCTCCTACCATCCGGGAGGTGCTACAGGTCTCTCCGTTGCCGGACCAGCAGGTCCAGGAACAGCTTCTTCCTTGCGGCCCTCAACACTGTACCTCGGTGACTGCCAATACCTCGGTGACTGCCAATCACCCCCCCCCCGGACACTCCTCCCACAGGAAAAACAATATGACTGTATACATGTAAATAGATTTATTTATTGAAATCATATTCTATGTCGCTCTTCCAGGGAGATGCTAATTGCATTTCGTTGTCTCTGTACTGTACATTGACAAAGACAATTAAAGTTGAATCTGAATCTGAATCTGAATCCTGCCTTCTCCCCATATCCCCTGACTCCTCTATCTTTAAGAGCCCTATCGAGCTCTCTCTTGAAAGTATCCAGTGAACCGGCTTCCACCGTCCTCTGAGACTTAGAATTCCACAGACTCACAATTCTCTGTGAGAAAAAGTGATTCCTCGTCTCCGTTCTAAATGGCTTACCCCTTATTCTTAAACTGTGGCCTCTGGTTCTGGACTCCCCCAACATCGGGAACATGTTTCCTACCTCTAGCATGTCCAAACCCTTAACAATCTTATATGTTTCAATAAGATTCCCTCTCATCCTTCTAAACTCCAGATTGTACAAGCCCAGCCACTCCATTCTCTCAGCATATGACAGTCATAGACTGATGAACAAGGCCCCTCAGATCCCGTTGTACTTCCCCTTTTCCCAACTTGACGCCATTTAGATAGTAATCTGACTTCCTGTTTTTGATACCAAAGTGGATAACCTCACATTTATCCACATTAAACTGCATCTGCCATGCATCTGCCCACTCCCCCAACCTGTCCAAGTCACCCTACATTCTCATAGCATCCTCCTCACAGTTCACACTGCCACCCAGCTTTGTGTCATATGCAAATTTGCTAATGTTACTTTGAATCCCTTCATCCAAATCATTGATGTATATTGTAAATAGCTGCGGTCCCAACACCGAGCCTTGCGGTACCCCACTAGTCACTGCATGCCATTCTGAAAGGGACCCGTTAATCCATACTCTTTGTTTCCTGTCTGCCAACCAATTTTCTATCCATGTCAGCACTAATCTCCTACGTGGGACCTTATGAAAGTCCAGGTACACTACATCCACTAGCTCTCCTTTGTCCATTTTCCTAGTTACATCCTCAAAAAGGCTATTTAGTTCTGTGGGAACAGTGACATGATACTGACAACTACTTATTCTTTGTCACACAGGGGAGTCTTGTGCTGTATGGTACCTATCTAGCTGGTCTAACGAGCAATGTCAGCTCTCCCCCCGTTAACCAGACCACCACCATCATGGTGGGAGTTTACGTGGTCATGTTCACCGCAGGAATTATCATCCCCATCATCAGATTCCTGGATTCCTGGCCCAACCTAACCTACGGTGTCACCACTGCAGGAATCTTTGTCTGCACCTCAACAATCAACTGTCTCATCTTCATTCCACAGGTAAGAAAAGATGCAATACATGCAGTATTGAAACTTCACCCTCAATGTCTCCAACATTCAGAATCTATATACTTTTAAAACTCTGTGGGTGTGTGGGTGTACGGCATTTTGCATTTGAATCGTTACTCCGTGCAAACCAGATGCAAAAACGCCGACATTTTTACCATTTCGCTAGCGATTTTACTTTTACATTCGTACATCCACTCCTTAGTCAATTATTTCCCCAGATTTTGAGTAAAGTTGATCACAAAACTCAAACAAAAATCAATTTTTAAGATCTGAACGGCTCTTACCAGCTGCTGACTTCACAATGCCCACATGCCGACCAATCCAAGCCGCTTCTCTCTCTCTCTTCATTTGGCAGCCCGGCCCTCCTCCACTGGCCCCCCCCCCTACGCCCGCTCCAAGTACGCTCGCGCCACGCCTCCCGCATCTACACTCCTATGCCCGCCCGCCCGCTCCAGCCCCCGGCTCGCTCAGAGCCTCGCGACCAAACGTGGTCACTTGAGGCGTACGGCCGCGCGGGGCCGGTCCCAATTCGAACTGCGGAGGCGTATGGTCCCGACATCATACTCGCCCAATCAGCTGGGCAGGAGGCGGGTCGACTGAATTTGGACGTCGCACGGCGTCGGGCGGTGACGTCTTCATGCAACGACATGCCGGGCGGTGACGTAATCGTGCGATGCCACACGTTAGGCATACGCCGTCAAGACACTGCATACGAAGTCAAGACGCTGCGTACGCCCATCGAGACGCTGCAAGTGCCCTGAATGCGCCTGCGGGCCGACAGGCTGTTGGAGCGCGTGCTTTTCGGACAGAGCAAGATTTTTGGAGCTCAGCACGATGTCGGGACCAGCAGCCCCGCGAGGCCAGCCCCGCGAGATCTGTCCCCCCCTCCCTGTCCCCCCCCGTCCCCCCTCATCCCTGTTCCCCCCCCTCTGTCCCCCCCTCCCCCCCCCCCCCCCCCTCCCCCCTCTCCTCCCCCCCCCTCCCCCTCCCCTCTCCCTCCCCCTCTCCCTCCCCTCCCTCCCTCCCCCCACTCCCCCCCCCCTCCCTCTCCCCCTCCCCCCCCCTTCCTCTCCCCCCCTCCCCTCTCTCCCCCTCCCTCTCCCTCTCCCTCTCTCCCTCTCTCCTTCTCTCTCTCTCTCTCTGCCCTCACTCTCTACCCCCCCCCCCCCCCTTCTCTAGACACGCCTGCGAGTTGGGGGCTATGCATCAGTAGATAGGCCGATTATGGGGTAAACTGAGCAAATTAATAATATTCATATATTAACAAGGGGGGTAGTTAGCATGTGTGCAGGGAGGCAGTTAGTTTGTGTGGGAGGGTCGTTAACGTGTGTGATGCCGCATGCTGCCCCCCCCCCCCCCTTCAACCGCACGTTGGGGGAACAGACCCAACGGGTCTGCACTTGGCCTAGTCACTTACAATAAAACTCAAAGGGCCGAATGGCCTATTCCTGCACATATTTTTCTATGTTTCTAACTAAATTAAACAAATGACTGTTATTTTATTTTATTTTAACACTCATGCTCCGTACAGACGGCACCCGTAGTCGGGATTGAATTCCGGTGCTGCATTCGCTGTAAGGCCCTACCGCTGCGCCACCGTGACCGCTCTCTGGCTTCAGATTTCGCAGTCCTTCTCTCTTCATCTCACACCCTTTTTTTCATCTCTGGCTCATTCATCTTTGTCCAACCATCTGCCTATCATCTGTATCCACCTATCACTCGCCAGGCTTTGCGCTGCCTCTCCTGTCATCTAACTTTCTTCCCCCCCCACCGAAGTCAGTCCGAAGAATGGTTCCAACCCGAAACATCACCTATCCATGTTCTCCAGAGATGCTGCCTGAACTGCTGAGATACTCCAGCACTTTGTGTCTGTTTTTGTAAACCAGCATCTGCAGTTCCTTGTTTCCCCAAACGTTTTGGTTGCATTGTGAACTTTGGTTTTGTGTTCTTTTCTGGTCTGGTTACCAAGTATTATTGATTATTAATGTATTGTACTATTAATGATTGTATATCTAACTGCGTGATATTGTGTTAATGGGCCTGAAAAGTTGCAGCAAGAATTTTAGTGTTCCATTGCTGGTACATTTGACAATTAAACACACTTAACTCTCTCATAACAGTTTTTGAAGAAAATATTAACTAAAACATTTAAAAACACTTCTAAGTCATTGAAAGCAAGCCAATAGTTAAAAATCTTACCTTATTCTTCCCTGCATATCCGCAACCCCAAATGAAATCAGTGAACTGACAGTTCTTGCGCCAGTTTTAAGCTGGCACAGGATCAGACAGCACTCCCCAGCATAAATAGTGGGGAATCTCAGCACAGTCAGCTTCAGGGCTGGCTTCCAGTTCAGCTGGGAATTGGCTGGAGCCAGCCAGGAAGTTTAGTGCTATCGTGTTCACTTATTTGCACAGGCTGTGTCTGGAACATTTTTTAAGATCTGCTATTAAATACATGAAATGAGAACCGTTCTACGAATGCACGTACTTTGCCTAAAACAAAATCTGTGGGACAGGGCAAAGCTTCATTTAAAGACCTTCTTGCGAAAGTTAGTGAGCAGATGTGATGCAGATGCAAATGTGCAAAGTGTAAAGACACATAAAAGTTGATGTGGTTAGGATTGAATTCTCCATGCAATGCACTGAATTCCACTTTTGATTTGTTAAAGACAAAGATGGCTGATTAATTGCTGTAAAACCTTTTTTTTAAATGATATTGCTTTTACAATAGTAAAAGACCGTCAGAATTCCTGGCCCCCTTCAGTCACATATTTGGCTGGCTGCTGAGAGCACACTAGATAACTTCTGGGAGTTATTCTAACCAAGTTTGCACAAAGCTGTTACAAAACTACAGCCTCAGATAAATATAACTTGGATCAGGAGTTGAGTAAATGATAAAAGGCAAATGGAGTTTAATCAGGAGCGGTGTGTATAGGAAGGAACTGCAGATGCTGGTTTAAACCGAAGATAGACACAAAATGCTGGAGTAACTCAGCGGGACAGGCAGCATCTCTGGAGAGAAGGGATGGGTAACGTCTGTCTGCTTCAGTCTGAAGAAGGGTCTCAACCTGAAACGTCGCCCATCCCTTCTCTCCAGAGATGCTGCCTGTCCCGCTGACTTACTCCAGAATTTTGTGTCTATCTTAAACAGGAACGGTTTGAGATTGTACATTTGGGGAGGACAAATGCAAGAGAAAAGTATGCAGTAAATGGCAAGACCGTTAGGAAATCTGACACTTATAAAGGCACATAGGCGTGAAGGTTCACAGATCCCTGAAAGTGGCAATACAAGCGGGCATTTTACCATCAAGTTAGAAACAAAAAGCTGGAGTAATTCAGTGGAACAGGCAGCATTTCTGGAGGGAAGGAATGGGTGACATTTTGGGTCAAAACCCTTCTTCAGACCTGACCCGACCCGAAACATCACCCATACCTTCTCTCCAGAGATGCTGCCTGTCCCACTGAGTTACTCCAGCTGTTTGTGCCTATCTTCGGTTTAAACCAGCATCTGCAGTTCCTTCTCATGCTTAACATCAAGTTACTTGGGAGCCAATGAGATGGGTGAGGAGTGAATGACACTTAGGCAGATTTAGATCATGGGGAGAGGAGTTTTTGTCAATTTCAGGTCTTCAGAGGGTTGGGATAAGATCAGAAAATGCTGATACTGATATCAATATGCCAGGCAGCATCTGTGGAGAAAGAATGAACATTTCAGGCCGGTGAACTTTCAAAAAGAACTGCAGTAGGGGGAGTCAGATCGAGAACAGTTTAGGAATCTGGAAATGTGCACGATGATTTCGGCCACAGATAAGTTAAGGCAGGGAGAAGGTTGGAAATTTTGCAGGTTAGATGGGACAAGCCTCACATGAATTATCAACACCAATTGGTGCTAGCATTGGGCCAAAAGCAGGCAATGGGACTATCTTAGATGGGGCATCTTGGTCAGCAATAACGAGTTGGGTTGAAGGGCCTGTTACCGTGTTGTATGAGAAAAGATCTGTTGGGACTTGTTTCCGTAATGCAACTCCTTGCAATTGTCCAAGTTTCAAACCCCACTATTTCTGCATTGCTATCCACGGACAAAATATCAAACTTTTATTTCCTATGTGGACTGAAACTGAGTTTTTTAAATCTCGCAAACATTGAAATATGCTCAAGATATTGTTTATCTAATACTGGGTCCTCTTTCGATATACTCTAGCACTTTGTGTCTACCTTCAGAATAAACTAGCATCTACACACTCCTACCCAGCTTTGTCCTGCCCCTTCTCTCTTCCAGTTCGATTCCCCACCGCAACCTATAATCAGTCCGAAACGTCATCAATCCTTTTCCCCAGAGATGCAGCCTGACTGGCTGAGTTACTACAGCACTTTGTGTCTATCTTCGGTATAAACCAGCATCTGCACTTCCTTTCTATACAAATTAACATGCTTCAAAGATAACTTTGTATGAAATAAGGCAAATGCAAATTAATTATCTGAGCTCTCTTAACAGGTCAGACAATGGAAGAAATTTGATGAAGAATTAAACCGTACGCCTAATCAAATTTCCAAGTATTTGAATAGTCCAAGCAAGACTTTCCGTTCTATGTACAGCGACGAGCAGATCTATCACCTGCTTGGGGAGAATAACTCCATGAAACGTCTTCTCACTGAGGTGGAGTGGTTTTTACACTGTATAATCCAAATATTGTCATGTTCAGATATTGCATAGACCTTGTGATATTGGTATGGTTTATTGTTGTCACCTGCACTGGGATACAGTGAAAAAGATTATTTGCTTGCAAAACAGTCAAATCATATTATCCATGAGTATATTCGAGCCACACACAAGTAGACAGCAGGTAGTGCAAAGAGAAAAATACCAGAGTGCTGAATATAGTCTTACAGTGTTATAGCATTATGCCCCTGTCCCACTTAGGAAACCTGAACGGAAACCTCTGGAGACTTTGCGTCCCACCCAAGGTTTCCGTGCGGTTCCTGGAGGTTTTTGTCAGTCTTCCTACCTGCTTCCACTACCTGCAACCTCCGGCAACCACCTGCAACCTCCGGCAACCGCACGGTAACCTTGGGTGGGGCGCAAAGTCTCTTCAGAGGTTTCCGTTCAGGTTTCCTAAGTGGGACAGGGGCATTAGTTACTGCAATGCCATGGCATCTGTGTGAAGGACCACACAACATCCACAACTCTCTTCAATTTCTTGCGATCTTGGGCAGAGCTGTTCCCAAACCAAGTTGTGATGCATCCTGATAGGATGCTTTCTAGAGTTCATCTGTAGAAATTGGTAAGAGGAATGGAGACATGCCAAACTTACTTCATCTTCTGAGGATGTGGTGTGAGATGTGCTCTCATGGCCATAGGTTCAATGCAGTTGATCCAGGACAAATTATTGGTGATATTTACACTGAGGAACTTGAAGCACTCGACCATCTTCAGCACCATTGATGCTGACTGGGTTGTGCACACAACTTCATTTCCTGGTCAATAACTACCACTTTCATGTTGCTGACACTGAGGGACAGGTTAGAGTCATACAACACAAAACAGGCCCTTCAGTCTAACGTTAATCGTGAATGAACATCGTGGACTGTAGTGTAGTTAATCACGTGGCACAAATGATGTCACTTTTTTTCACACACTATATAAATATCCTCAGTTCGTAGAATTGGCTCATTTGCAGACATGCCTATACAAAGTTGGTTCGAGTACAGGCTGGTTGTTATTTTCATTGACGCGCAGTATGCATTAGCGCAACATGTGCATCGAAAACGCTTGCGTGAAGGCAGAAAGGTGAGATTAATTAAAAAGAGAATTAAGAGGAAGTCTCACTGGGTTAAGCCCATGTTTCAACGGAGACCTCAATTTGGACAAAGATTCTCAAACAATGACAATTAGGTGGGACGTCCTCGATGGACACATGGTCCGTTGGCGATATTGAGACCACCTTTTTTACTCACCTTATGTCAAGCTTCTGGGTTTACCGTTCGCAGGAGTTCCCACGGTACCCACAAGAGTCATTACGGATATCGCATGGATATCGCACTGGCATCTGCGTTCATACAATGTTGCAACGCTCACCAAATAGTGCTCAAGTCACTCTTGGAGAAATTCAAAAATGTTTGAATTTTCTCCCGACCTTACAAAGTTACACGACTACCTGCCGTTAGCGCCATGGAGGTCCTCGGTGGTCCACGAATGCCGTACTGTTATCGCAGGAGGTTCCCACGATGTTGAACTCTTGTTCAGTCTTGCGTCAGGTCGCACCGTGAGAAAGCCCTTTAAGCTAGTCCCACATGCCCATGTTTGGCCCATATCCCTCGAAACCTTTCCTCTCCATGTACCTGTCCAAGTGTCTTTTAAATGTTGTTACAGTACCTGCCTCAACTACATCCTCTGGCAGCTTGTTCCATATACCCAACACCCTCTGTGTGAAAAAGTTGCTCTTCAGGTACCGATTAAATCTTTCCCTTTTTACCGTAGTGACTTTGAGAGGTCTTTGAGAGGTTTTTAAGGACTTGTTCGACCTGAGTTACTGGGGTTGCTCCTGTTCCATGGGATAATAATATAGTCCGCTGTACCCAGCAGAGCTGCCAAGTAGTACGGATTTTCCGCACTTTGTATGGAAATGCGAGAAGAATACTGATGTACGATTTTGTGCTGTTAAATACGGATTTTAAATACGGAGTTCAGTTCAGTCTGAAGAAGGGTCTCGACCAGAAACGTCATCCATTCCTTCTCTCCAGAGTCGCTGCCTGTCCTGCTCCAGATTTAAACAGAGCGCTGTCAGTTTAACACGTGAAAATTTAAACAAAGAGCTGTCGGGTATAGCACTGTTGGCTCTAAATATAGGGTTACAGGCTGGAGCGCTATGGGTTTTAAACATAGCGCTATGGCCACAGCGCTATGGGTCACAGACTGTTCAGGAAAATTCTCGTATAACAATAAGTCTTTGGAATTCTCTTTGCGCCTTTGATTATTTTTCAGGCAGTGGGAGAATTCTGGATAAGCCTAGTGGGGAAAGGTTACCAGTGGGTTTAAGTTTCATTGGGATTGGCCTTGATTTTACAGAACGGTGGATGGGCTCAAGGGGCCGAGAGGAAGGGATGGAGAGAGGGAGAGGATGGAGAGGGGAGGGAGAGAGGGAGAAGGAGGGGGAGTAGGAGAGAGGGGAGAGAGAGAGGAAGGGAGGGAATAAGAGAGGGAGAAAAAAAGGAAGGGAGAGGGAGGATTAGAGTGGGGAGGGCGGGGGGAGGGATGGAGGGAGGAGGGAGGGAGGGAGGGAGGGAGGAGGGAAGGAGAGAGAGAGAGAGAGGAAGGAGGGAGAGAGAGAGGGAGCGAGGGAGGGAGGGAGAGGGAGGCTTCTAAAATGGCTTCTACATCATCATCTGGTGCTAAAAGCAGGAAGCAGCCGTTCAAACAGAAGTATACAAAGAGATGGCAATGAATGCACTGTCAAGTAAGGTGCGTAGAAGACATGTCAATTGGCAGCAAAGTTATGCATTCTTGTACTCTTACATGGGTAAGACCGCACACAAAAAACAAACTTTTTTTCAACAAAATGGCACAGCGTAAAAATACTGATTTCCTCAGCAAAATACTGATTTTCACGTACAAGAATACTGAATTTCTTTGACAAAACTTGGCAGCTCTGACCCATTCGGAGTGGTGGCGCGGCTCTGGCTGCAGCGGCTTACCGGCGGTCCCGTTGTCTTTGTGTTTTTTATGTTGTTTATTTTGTTTGTTTAGTCTAGTTTTTGGTTTTAGCTTGTGTTTTTTGGGGGGGGGGGGGGTTGAAACGGGGTTTGCAGTCTCTCCCTGCGGGGGAATGCGACCTTTTTGTCGTATTCCCCTTCTCTGCCTCCGTCTGTGCTGAGGCCTAACGCAGCTGACGACCTCGAGGCTCCGGAGGCAGAGCCCGCCAGGACTCGCTCTGAGCTCGCTCCCGTGAGGGTGGTCCGGCTCGGGGCTGGAAGAGGCTGGGACGCTCCCGTGAGGACGGCCAGCCTGAGGGTGAAACGAGGCTCCCGTCGGAGCGGCCGAGCTCGGGAAGGTGCGGGGCTGGCAGCCCGAGGGAGGTTCGGCGCCCAAGTCGGGGCGGCCCGGTCCGGGGGGAGAAGCGACGCCCAAGTCGGGGCGGCCCGGTCCGGGGGAGGTTCGGCGCCCATGTCGGGGCGGCCCAGCCCGAGGCTGAAGACGGCACAGTACTCACGTGAGGGTGGCTGGGACGGTGTTCTGGCGGTGGTGGCCTGAGTCCGGGGTTCGGCCGCGGGCCAGCAGCTGCTTCGGCAGAACTGGCGGGCGGCAGCTTCAACCACCCCGGGCCGCGGTGTTTGAGCCGCGGGACTGTTCTTAACATCGCCCGGGGGGGGGGGTATCGCCCCAGCGCAGAGGGAGAAGAGGAGGGAAGAGACTGCGACCTAAGACTTTTGCCTCCATCACAGTGAGGAGATGCTGGGTGGACTCACTGTGGTGGATGTTAATGTGTGTTTATTGTTGTTTTATTGTATGGTATTATATGTATGACTGCTGCAATTTCGTTCAGATTTCTGAATGATAATAAAAGGCTATCTATCTATGTAACAGCTGTCCAGCACCGAGATAACTCTTATCGATGTGCTAATGCTGGAATACTATTCACAGATTGTAAATTAATTAAAGAGATAAATATGGTCCCAACAACCAAGCAGTTCCTGATCAGACAGGGACCTCAATGGCACGCAAGTGGAACAAGGCTCAGAGAATACTGGATTGTACATGAAATCCTTTCAGATGCTTTCAGATATAAAAGCGATGAACCAACGGTGGCTGTTTCCACCTGAAAATTCATCCGCAGGAAGGTATCTATGACATTAGACAACATTTACAGCCCAGCTGTATGAATGTTGATTGATTCCTCTAACTTCAAGTAACTCTTGCCTTCCCTCTCTCTCCGTCCCTCCCCAACCCTAGTTCTCCAACTAGTTTCACTGTCCTGATTTAGTTTAGTAATTGTATGCCTCATTGTCACCTTCCCCTCAGCCAACCATGAACCATTCGACTTGATCGTAGTCCACTTTGATCTGTCATTTTCACCCCTTACATTCTCTGTGTACCCTTCCATATCTCTAGTTTCCCTCTCCCCCGACTCTAAATCTGAAGAAAGGTCTAAACTTGAAATATCACACATTTCTTCTCTCCAGAGATGTTGAGTATTGTGTCTATCTTCGGTGTAAACTAGCATCTGCAGTTCCTTCCTGCACACTACCTTTCTAAGCTCCCTGCTAAGAATCTTGGTGAAATTGCTAATTAAACATCGCAAACAGAGAATAGGTACTTACAAGACACTGAATACTTCCTCCCCAATCTATAGACAGATGAACCTGGGCTGCACAGTGACACAGCAGTGTAGTTGCTGGCTTACAGCGCCAGAGACTCGGGTTCGATCCTGGCTCCAGTTGCTTGTCTGTACGAAGTTTGTACTTTCCTTCCGTGACCTGTGTGTGGGTTTTATCCGAGAACTTTATTTTCCTCTCACACTCCAAAGACGTAGAGGTTTGTAGGTTAATTGGCTTGGTGTAAATGTAAAAATTGTCCCTATTGCAAGATAGTGTTAATGTGCGGGGATTGCTACTCGGTGGGCTGGAGGGCCTGGTTCCATGCTGTATCTCATTGTTGTACTTCACTATTGCTTGATTCAGAGGCTGTAAACCATGGAGCAATCCCTTTACAAGATTGCCTCCCTTTTATTATTGGCAATTGCTAATGAACAAGTCCTTAAAATGTTTGGGATTTTCCTTAAAATGTTTGCATCAAACTATAATTTAGCTGTGAGTTATTTATTTTTCTCGCCCACAGAAAAATGCAACGATTGAATGTCTGCAGGAGCAGGTTAATAATGTGAAGGAGAGGCTGATGTATCTAATGGAGCCAGAATACATTGACGAGCTTAGGGATGATATTCCAGCTTCACAACCCAGCACGGCTTGCAGCCCTGTGATACATTCTGCGGTCATGAGTCCCAACACAACAACAGGAGATTCACTTGAGGATGAGCCTTTGTCAGACGTGCTAAATAATCAAGATCACAGCTCTGTATCACAGCAAGACATTCAAGCTGTGCCATTGCAGGGCCATTTGGGACAAATCGGACATGACACTGAGATTAGTCCAGAAACTGTTTTGCATTCTCAAGAGGGGATAGAAGTCTTAAAAGATTCTGGATGTTTTTACCGAGACCCTGAGAATTATCCAAACTCTGAGACTATTACAGGATCTTTTCAAAAGGCACTCGATACTCTGGAAATAACATTCGAAATTCCGAGCAATTTGGACAATCGAGTGAGAATCATGCAGGATCCTTCAGGTGAAATGCTCACCTCTTCCTCAGCCCGGCCAGCAATTGTAACTGGGGCAGATGCAAAACCTTCGATAGGCGGTCCAATAAAAGAGATGAAAAGCAAGTTTGTGAACAGTGAGAAGCTGCAGGAGATCCTGCAAGAGTTGAATGTTAATGCTGTGAACACAATCTATTCACCAAATAAAGCAAGACGAATCCTACCGACTGGGAACCTTGGACAATACGGTGGGACTGCAGAGTGGATGAAACATCACTGTCATAACATTTCTCCGTACATGATGAGACGAAGGAGGCCACCATTTTATTCAATAAGGAGTGTACCTCCTCCATATTACATCCTACATTCAACACCTCAACATGCAAAATATATCAACAAAGAGTCCAACAGGGACACGATAAATGCATTACCTACTGACCATACTCAATTACAAGGGACTCACCGCCAGCTATTACCAGATGTAAATCTGGTCCAGCAGTCCAGCAGTCTACCAAGGTTACAGTCAGTGGAAAATATACAAATGCACCTTAATGCCCGGCAAACACCTCCAAAAACAGAACAAGGGGATGGACATGTCCACTCTCTGACTTCAGGAGAAGATTGTATTATCAAATCCCATTCAGACCTGAAAACAGACTTACCCTCTAAAGAAATTCAAATAGGTGGTGCAGAGAGATCTTCTGAAATATATCAGTATGATTATTCGGACTCAGAATCAGATAGTTCCGAAGAGATGTTTTGCTACTACCACAGGTCATATTGTGAAGTGTGTTGTCAGGACTCGTGTAACTCCAGTATATCAGAGACATCAGACAGCGAGGTATATAATGCCCCACTCCACTGGTCACAAAAGCATTTTTATAGCCATCCAACCGTTAATTTTAAAGAGGACTTAAAACCCACTTTTGTATGATATTTTCTTGCCATCATATCCGGCACAGACATTATGGGCCGAAGGGCCTGATCCTGTACTGTGCTGTTTGAATTTCTATGTTTTTTAAATTTTTATAACGTTTTCAAATGCACCAATCTGTTGCCAGTTTTCTTTCAAGAGGATGGTCTAGCTTTGTTGAAGTATTTAATTTATTTTGAAGATAAACACAAAATGCTGGAGTAACTCAGCGGGTCAGACAGCGTCTCTGAAGAAAAGGAATAGACGACGTTTCGGGTTGAGACCCTTCTGACTGAAGAAAGATCTCGACCCGACACATCACCAGTTTCTTTTCTCCAGAGATGCTGTCTGACCCGCTGAGTTACTCCAGCTTTTTGTGTCCATCTTTGATTTAAACCAGCATCTGCAGTTCCTTTCTGCATATTTATTTTGTTTGCTATAATTAAATTAAGATCATGCATTGAGATTTCTCAGTTAGCAGTATACTGATTGTTATATAATAAAGAAAAAAAGAATAATTAAGTGGGTCATTTTTTGTGCACATGGATTTTTATATATACATAAGTAATACATGGCAGTAATCCTAAACATTTATCCTAGCTCTCAGCTCACACACTTCCCGCTGCCAATTCCACACTCAAATATGTTGAAATCTAAATAGTTTTCCATCGGAAAAGGAAAGCTCATTTAACTTGGCAAGCTAACCACTGAGTTTTATTGCATTTCAGGCATTAGTTTAGCAAGCATTACTCTTACTACATACATAAAGGAGGATAGAAATGAACACAATAAACATTAATAACAAATACACGCGAGTTCCCTCCAAAGTTGTGTGCCTGGTGAACTTTTAGAAAATGAGGTGTACTACTTAGTTTGTGTCTATCTTTGGTTTAAACCAGCATCTGCAGTTCCTTCCTACACATGAAGAAATTCCACCGTGACTTTATTGATCCCAGCTGAGTCATACAGAATGGAAACATGCCCTCTGGCCCAACTTGGCCATGCCGACCAAAATGCCCCATCTTGCGTGGTCTCATCTAACCAATTCATTATGTCAAAAGATATTCAATATGTAAGTACAAGAAACAAGTTGCATGAAATTAACCCCAACCACTAGTGGGTGGCACAGTGGCATAGCGGGTGGAGCTGCTGCTTCACAGTGTCAGAGACCCGGGTTCGATCCTGACTACGGGTGCTGTCTGTGTGTGCAGTTTACACATTCTCCCTGTGACCTCCCACTTCTCAAAGTCGTGCAGGTTTGCAGATGAATTGGTTGAGGTGGGAGATTGCAACCTTCACGTGGTCCGCCCTGTTTGGACGAATGCAATCAACCATTCACATTCAAATAAGATCAAATAGAACAAGTTGTCCTACAACTTTAGGCTGTGCACGCCATACACAAGAAGAAGAAGCAGATGAATTGGCCACTATAAATTGCCCATAGTATGCAGCGAGTGGATGAGAAAGAACAATAACATGGAATGGGTGATTGATGGTCAGTGTGGACATAGTGAGCTGACGGGCCTGTTTCCATCCCATATATCTAAACTGAAGTAAACTCAATGCAATCTTACCTGTAAATACAAACAGAACTGTCATATTTTTTTAATCAAAACTTAGGATGCACATTTATTTTTACTGAGTAAGGCATTGGTTTATTTATAACCTAAAATGATAAAAGAGCAACATACTGTGACAGGAAGCGTCTGATGACTTTGTGTAACATTCTGCCATACTCCAGTGTCCTCAAACTGAGCTGCACCCTGTTGCGGAGAGAAGTGCAGAAACATTTTAAATAATTCACATTTGATCTCGGCCAACTCACCAAAAACAGCATGTGTGTGTGATGTAAAAGTGCCTGCTCTCCTCTCTCATCCCTACAAGTTGTCTACCAAACCTAAGAACACTGATGAACACACACACACACCTAAAAATGCTTGTGCTCCAGGGAGCAGTATTTTGGAAAATTCTTACAATGATAGTCAGTGGTGATGTTTCAACAAGCAGCACCAGATGGCATATGGAAGATGAAAGCTGATAACAGATGCCTGTTCATAATCCCTATAATGGCTGAAAGATGGGTCATGACAATTAGTCATTTGAGAATGCTGATTTTTGAACATTAACTCCGTGCCTTTTCAGACAGACCTGCCTGATATAGATCAGCTCTTTATATCTATTATTGATGCCATGATTAACATTCAAAGAAGAGATGGTAGAAAAGTAATAATTTGCAAATATAGCACAATTTCAAAACAGACATTCCAATATATTACAAGGACGGTTGGAGAATATATCCAGAGGTTGCCTGGGTTAGAAGGCATTAACTATAAGGAGAGGTGGACAAATGTGGATTGGTTTCTCTGGAATATCAGAGGTTGAGGTGAGACCTGATAGAAGTATATATCGTTGTGAGAAGTCCATCCCAGGGTGGAAATTGTCAAAGACCAGAGGGCATAGCTTTAAGGCGAGAGGGACAAAGTTTAAAGGAGATGTTTTTTACACAGAAGGTGATGAGTGCCCGGAGCATGCTGCCTGGGGTCATGGTGGAGGCAGATACGATAATGGCAACTAAAGAGGCTTTTAGATGGGCATGTGGATGTGCAGGGAATGGAGAGATATAGTGCAGGGCAAAGGGGATTAGTTTAGCTTGCCATCATGTTCAGCACAGCATTGTGGGCCTGTTCCTGTGCTGCACTTTTCTACAATATATCAAATGGCTCAAAATTGCTTATCTCAATTACATTACGATCACAAAATTTAAAAAATAATTTTAAAATATGCTCCTGCAAATATTTGACTTAATTTGATTGGCTGGAAAAATATATAAAAGTCTAAAGGGCCAGTCCCACTTTCACGACCTCTGCCGAGTTTGTCCTTTGACTCATACTCGTAGCATGGTTGTCACAAGATCGTAGGTAGGTCGTAGCAGGCCGTGATGCTGGTCGTAGGTACTCGTGGCATCAAGTAGGTCGCGGCGTTTTTTTCTAGCCTGATGAAAAAAGTCCACGAGTAAAAATGGTTGTGAATTAGGTTGTGAAAGTGGGACAGGCCCTTCACTCATAAACAATATCAACAGGAGAAATATTATCATGCATTGTTACTACAGGTGCACAACCTTTTATCCGAAAGCCTTGGGACCAGACACTTTTCGTAATTCAGAATTTGTCGGTCTTCGGAATGGAAATGTTTTAGCGTAGATTTTAATGGCTGGATCAGTGGTAGAGTGCTCGGCTCATATCCGCAAGGTCGCGAGTTTGCGCCTTGATCCCGGCAGTTACTCGGTCGCGAGTTTGAGTCTTCAATGTCGTTTTTTCTTGCAGAATAAATGTCTGTATGAAATGCAGTGTGTTGAATGAATTCCTGAATTTGTAAATGTGAACGCAGCATTGAAACACCTCTCGCACTCATGTCACCCTAGCGGGGTTACATGCCCTTAGGCGGCCTAGCTCGGGGATTCTTGAAGTGAGTCTACCGTGGGAACTTTTTAACTCAGCGGGCAGGTAGCAGCATATTGTCAATTATTAACCCTCCCGCGCAATATACCCTCACCTTCTCTTTTATGAATGGGGATTTAGTTCCCCTTTCTTCGAGGACCGACCGGAGGTTCCGCTGTCACCTCTGCGGGTCGCCCTCGGTGAACGTTTTCAAGGACCTTTCTTCAAGGACCGAAAAAAATGTCCGCTATTCGGAGGTTTTCGTTATTTGGATCTTCGGATAAAAGGTTGTGCACCTGTACATTGAGTATTAATCCTGAGGATTAGATTATCTACTTTCGGTCACAGTGTATATCGCACAATATACATTTCAATTTAGTTAATTAATCAAAAAGTAAATTTACAAAATGATAAAGGTTTACATCAATTGTCCTATGGATCTTATTCATTGGGTACCTCTACCTGAAGTTGTCTATGTGACTCGATGTGTGATTAAATGCTGATTGCCCGTGACATCGGCAGGCAAGCCATACAGTTCATTGACAATTATGCGTGTAAGAATAAAATCTAACCGTACCAATGACAGCCAAATCCTCTGAACAAACACTGGAAATCTCTAAACGTGATTTTTTTTTTTACACTAAGTACTGGCAGCTAAGCACAATTTTCATCAAAAAAGGAACTCCAAATAATGAGCCGTGAAGCTATCTTCTGTCGTGAAAATGTGATCAGAGTTCCAGCATTGAGGTAGCGGAGCTCACAACACAGAAGAAGGACATTCAGCCCATCATTGCTGTGTTAGTGCCCGGCAGAAGAATGGAAAAGTGAAAATGTAAAAAAGTTTTTTTTTTTAAATATCAGGGAAGGGGGAGGGTTGGAGAAAGAATATCTATCATAGGTGGAGATCAAGTTTGTTGAGGTAATGTGATGGCTTTTAGTGCTGACAGGTAGATATTGAAATAAACCAAGGGACAGATTGGATTGTGGGATAAAGAACTCCAATACTACTGGAAATATGAAACCAAGTGGAATGTTGGAAACAGTCAGTAAATCAGATAGTATGGTTCCCCGAAACAGTTCAATTCAGTACCAATCCCAAGGGTTGCAACATGCATCTGGTTTCCCACATTGTTGTAGAGATGCCAAATAAAAGTTTGTGGAACAGAGTTTAACTTTCTGTCTGGGCATGTTGTAGCCTTTGGAAATCTGCCAGTCAGCAGCATTCATCAGAAGAAGGGGACCAACCTAAAACGTCACCTAATCATTCTCTCCAAAGTTGCTTCCTGACCATCTGAATTGCTCTAGCACTTTGTGTTTTGCTCAAGATTCCAGTATCTGCAGTTTCTTGTGTTCTCGAAGGAACTCCTTGCCTGAATAGTATGTTTTAACAGCGCATCTTCAACATCTATTCCACAGCACATACACAGATGAAGAAGTTCTAATTAAAGGATACACTGCAGCTTTCTTAACCATCCTATCTGGAAGAGTCTCGGACACACAAAGACTCGGCCTTTTGGTTTCCGGGGAAATAATGGCAAAACACTCGTTCGAAGGTTTTAAGTTGCATGACTTTACATGATCTTGTGAGCACTTGCGGATCTGTTTGTGGCTACGTCCTCATAGCAGTACAAAAGGCTTTCTTTACAAAAGAGTTACAGCTAACCATTCCCAATAATTAAAACCATTCAACTCTGGTCTCGAAATTCAATGACTTAACGCTTTAATTGTGTTCTATTGTATGCGTGTGTAACAAGGGGGAGAGGGAGCAGTGCCGAAGACAAGCGAGTTATCAGAGGAGATATAGAGAGAAAGGTGAAAAAATATCAAAACAGGGAGGTCTATATCATAATAATGAATCATTCTCTTTTCTTTCCTTGTCCATTGGGAAGAAGGTACAAAAGCTCGAAAGCACATACCACCAGATTCAAGAATAGTTTCCCCCCCACTGTAACCAGACTCTGGAACAGGCTCCACATATGGTGAGGATATATTCCCAATCTCCCAATCTACCTCGTTGGAGACCTTGCACTTTTTTGTATTTGCGCTTTCTCTGTAGCTGAAGCATTGTATTTTGTACCCTGTTTCCTTTCTCTTTATACACTATCTTGATGTACTCACGTGTGGTATGATTTGCCTGGATAGCATGCAGTTCCTTCCACCTGGAAACTATGGAAGAGAATAAAAACAGACTAAGATGTGATCTTTCACATCTACATTGAACCAGGCAATGAGAAGACTAGAGAAATTGCAAACAATGACTGACACAACTTGCCACTTGTAGATCAGACTGTAGTTTTGGCTGTGATCAAGTGCCTGCTTTAATATATAGCTCATTACTGGAAACATAGTTTCATGAAATTCAATGCTTGTGATATTGGTCTCTATCTATTCAGTATCTCTATTCTCTAGGAATGGGCTTCATTAGAGAAAAGCATACATCAAAGCAGGAAAGCGAGCATTTCACTAATAAGTCATAAGGTCATAAATACTAGGAGCAGAATTAGGCCATTTAGCCCCTTAGGTCTACTCTGCCATTCAATCATGGCTGATCCACCTAACCCCATTCACCTGCCTTCTCCCCATAACCCCTGACACCCATACTAATCACAAAGCTATCAAGATTCAAGATTCAAGAGAGTTTATTGTCATGTGTCCCAGATAGGACAATGAAATTCTTGTTTTGCTTCAGCCCAACTGAATATAGTAGGCATAAATACAGAACAGATCAGTGTGTCCATATACCATTATATAAATATATACACACATGAATAAATAAAACAGATGAAGTGCAAATAAACAGATATAGGCTATTAATGTTCAGAGTTTTGTTTGAGTTGAGTTTAATAGCCTGATGGCTGAGGGGAAGTAACTATTCCTGAACCTGGACGTTGCAGTCTTCAGGCTCCTGTACCTTCTACCTGAAGGTAGCAGGGAGATGAGTGTGTGGCCAGGATGATGTGGGTCCTTGATGATACTGCCAGCCTTTTTGAGGCAGCGACTGCGTTAGATCCCCTCGATGGTAGGGAGGTCAGAGCCGATGATGGACTGGGCACTGTTTACTACTTTTTGTATTCTTTTCCGCTCCTGGGCGCTCAAGTTGCCGAACCAAGCCACGATGCAACCGGTCAGCATGCTCTTTACTGTGCACCTGTGCTTTCTCTATAATTGCATCAGTGTTCTCGGACCAGGAGAGATCTTCAGAGATGTGCACGCCCAGGAATTTGAAGCTCTATCTCTGTTTTAAAAGTATCCATTGGATTGGCCTCCACAGCCTTCTGTGGCAAATAATTCCATACGATAGTGAAAATCGTGTTGACCTTGCACTACAATTGCGTACAATCAGAGGGTGGCTATTGGTGAATTTCTGTCAGCCATCTCCTGAGATTCACGATACAGTACGTATTTGTACTCTTACCCGTGCACCTCTTCCAGTGTGAACATTCATTTACATCAACTCAACCTTCTTGAGAGGTGATGGCACAGTGGCGACAAATAGATAAACGTTCCATGGATCCATGGAAGCTCTATCATGGCAGTTCTATCTACTTGCATCAAAAGAAAACATAAATATATGAATGCAAGATGGCGGCGCTGTTGAACAGCGCTGTTGAACGGAAGTGGCGGCGCTGTCGAACGGCTGCAGTCCGTCTGTCTTTACTTTTATTTGTTGTTTTCTTGTCTTGTTTTAGTTAAATTTTGGTTATTAGGTTGTGTTATGTGTGGGGGGGGGCTGAAACATGGTTTTCTGTCTCTCCCTTTGGGGGAATGCGACTCTTTCTGTCGTATCCCCCTTCTCTGCCTCCGTCTGCGCTGAAGCCTAATGGCGGAGCTGGCGGCCTCCAACTGCGACCGACCTCGAGGCTCCGGAGGCAGAGCCAGCCAGGACTCACCAACGCGTGTCGAATTCGGTGCTGTGGCAGCGTTCCGGTGGCAGCGGCATGACTCAGGGCTGAGACGGCGCTCCGTTGAGGGCGGCCCGGCGCGAGGCTGAGACGACGCTCCAGTGAGGGCGGCCCAGCGCGAGGCTGAGATGGCGCTCCGGTGAGGGCGGCCTGGCTCGGGGCTGAGACGGCGCTTCGGTGAGGGCGGCCCGACTCGGGGCTGAGACGGCGCTCCGGTGGCTTAGGCGGCGTTCCGGTGGCAGCGACCTGAATCCAGGGCTCGGCCGCGGCCAGTGGACGACATCGTCGGGAGCTCGCAGGTCACAGGCTGGTGCCTGTTTTCCGGAGCTCCCGCGGCAACAGCTGTGTCCGCTGGACTGGAGGGCGGCATCTTCGGCAGCTTCGACCACCCCGAGCCGCGGAGCTTGAACCGGCCCGTTCGCGGAGCTCGGTTGAGCCGCGGGACTGACTACCATCTCCCGGTGGGGTACAACATATCGCTTCAGCGCAGAGGGAGAACGAGGAGGGAAGAGACAGTAACTTTAAGATTTTTGCCTCCATCACAGTGAGGAGGTGCCTGAACTCACTGTGGTGGATGTTAATTTGTGTTTATTGTGTGTTTTGTTGTTTATTATTACATGTATGGCTGCAGGCAACGACATTTCGTTCAGACCGAAAGGTCTGAATGACAAATATAGGATCTAATCTAATCTAATCTAATCTAATCTAATAAATCTAATCTAATCTAGGAAATGAGACGGGACAGGTGGCGGAGGTATGCATTGGGGAGCACTTCGGTTCCAGTGATCACAATACCATTAGTTTCAATATAATTATGGAGGGAGTCAGAACTGGACCTAGGGTTGAGATTTTTGATTGGAGAAAGGCTAACTTTGATGAGATGTGAAATGATTTAAAAGGGAAATTGAACTTTTAAAATTGAACTGGGACATTTTGTTTTATGGGAAGGATGTGGAAGAGAAATGGAGGACATTTAAAGGGGAAATTTTAAGAGTACAGAATCTTTATGTTCCTGTTCGGTTGAAATAAACAGTAAAAATTGGAAAGAGCCCTGGTTTTCAAGGGAAATTGGACATCTTGTTCGAAAAAGAGGGAGATCTACAATAATTATAGGCAGCATGATGTAAATGAGGTGCTTGAGGAGTATAAGGAATGTAAAAAGAATCTTAAGAAATAAATTAGAAAAGCTAAAAGACATGAGGTTGCTTTGGCAAGTAAGGTAAAAGTAAATCCAAAGGGTTTCTACAGCTACATTAATGGCAAAAGGATAACGAGGGATAAAATTGGTCCATTGGAGAGACAGAGTGGACAGCTATCTGCAGAGCCAAAAGAGATGGGGGAGATATTGAACAATTTATTTTCTTCGGTATTCACCAAGGAGAAGGATATTGAATTATGTGAGGTAAGGGAAACTAGTAGAGTAGCTATGGATACTATGAGTTTCAAAGTAAAAGAAGTACTGACACTTTTGAAAAATATAAAGTGGATAAGTCTCCAGGTCCTGACAGGATATTCCCTAGGACATTGAGGGAAGTTAGTGTAGAAATAGCCGGGGCTATGACAGAAATATTTCAAATGTCATTAGAAACGGGAATAGTCCCCGAGGATTGGCGTACTGCGCATGTTGTTCCATTGTTTAAAAAGGGTTCTAAGAGTAAACCTAGCAATTATAGGCCTGTTAGCTTGACTTCAGTAGTGGGCAAATTAATGGAAAAGATACTTAGAGATAATATATATAAGCATCTGGATAAACAGGGTCTGATTAGGAACAGTCAGCATGGATTTGTGCCTGGAAGGTCATGTTCGGTTGAGCAAGTGGTAAAGCAGTGGATGTTGTCTATATGGACTTTAGTAAGGCCTTTGACAAGGTTCCTCGTGGAAGGTTGGTTAAGAAGGTTCAACTGTTGGGTATAAATGCACGAGTAGCAAGATGGATTCAACAGTGGCTGAATGGGAGAAGCCAGAGGGTAATGGTGGATGGTTGTTTGTCGGGTTGGAGGCAGGTGACTAGTGGGGTGCCTCAGGGATCGGTGTTGGGTCCTTTGTTGTTTGTCATGTACATCAATGATCTGGATGAAGGTGTGGTAAATTGGATTAGTAAGTATGCAGATGATACCAAGATAGGGGGTGTTGTGGATAATGAAGAGGATTTCCAAAGTCTGCAGAGTGATTTAGGCCATTTGGAAGAATGGGCTGAAAGATGGCAGATGGAGTTTAATGCTGATAAATGTGAGGTGCTACACCTTGGCAGGCCAAATCAAAATACGACGTACATGGTAAATGGTAGGGAATTGAAGAATACAGATGAACAGAGGGATCTGGGAATAACCGTGCATAGTTCCTTCAAGGTGGAATCTCATATAGATAGGGTGGTAAAGAAAGCTTTTGGTATGCTAGCCTTTTAAAATCAGAGCATTGAGTATTGAAGCTGGGATGTAATGTTAAAATTGTACAAGGCATTGGTGAGACCAAATCTGGAGTATGGTGTACAATTTTGGTCGCCCAATTATAGGAAGGATGTCAACAAAATAGAGAGAGTACAGAGGAGATTTACTAGAATGTTGCCTGGGTTTCAACAACTAAGTTACAGAGAAAGGTTGAATAAGTTAGGTCTTTATTCTCTGGAGCGCAGAAGGTTAAGGGGGGACTTGATAGAGGTCTTTAAAATGATGAGAGGAATAGACAGAGTTGATGTGGATCAGCTTTTCCCTTTGAGAATAGGGAAGATTCAAACAAGAGGACATGACTTCAGAATTAAGGGACTGAAGTTTAGGGGTAACATGAGGGGGAACTTCTTTACTCAAGAGTGGTAGCGGTGTGGAATGAGCTTCCAGTGGAAGTGGTGGAGGCAGGTTCGTTGGTATCATTTAAAAATAAATTGGATAGGCATATGGATGAGAAGGGAATGGAGGGTTATGGTATGAGTGCAGGCAGGTGGGACTAAGGGAAAAAAGTTGTTCGGCACGGACTTGTAGGGCCGAGATGGCCTGTTTCCGTGCTGTAATTGTTATATGGTTATCTATATTACTAAAACTCTGTTCTTGACCGGTTTTGGCTTTCTGTGCTGCGGTTTCCGAGAGTACGCCGCTACCTACGGCCGTCATTTTTGGCCACCTCGCTCAGAGCCCTCCTCAGCCACGTGTGTGCCGAGGATTTTTCCCGTCGATGAAAATTGACAGAGATATTAATGTTTTTACAACATTCCCCATTCTCTCTGGTGCCCCTGCTGGAGGGACGGGGAGTGACTATAAAACCAGGAAGTGATGTGCCTCAATCAGTCTCTGCAAGTGGTGTGTCTCAATCAGAGCTTTGAATGACACTGACATATGTCTACAGCACTGTGAGTACCCTTAATTTGGTTAGAAAATGAAAATATGGTTAGAGGTAAAAAAGCACTGCCTGCAAATAGTTGGTTGGGTTTGGGTTGAAGTAAAAAGGCACTCTCTCTCCCTCTCCTCACCCCCCCCCCCCCTCCCTCCCTCTCCTCCCTCTCCCCTCCCCCCCCCCCCCCCCCTCTCCCCCTCTCTCTCTCTCTCTCGCCCCCCCCCTCCCTCTCTCCCCGTCTCTCTCCCTATCTCTCTCTCTCCCCCCCCTCCTCTCTCTCTCTCCCCCTCTCTCCCTCACCCCTCTCTCTCTCCCCCTCTCTCTCCCTCCCTCCCCCCCTCTTCCCTCTCTCCCACACCCTACTCTCTCCCCTTCCACCCCCCTCCTCTCCCCCCCCCCTCTCCCCCCCCCCCTCTCTCCCCCCCCCCCCCCTTCTCCCCTCCTCTCTCCCCCCCCTCTCTCTCTCTCTCTCTCTCCCTCCCCCCCCTCTCTCCCTCCCCCTACTCTCCTCTCTCTCTCCCTCCCCCCCCTCTCTCTCTCCCTCCCCCCCCTCTCTCTCCCTCCCCCCCTCTCCCTCCCTCCCCCCCTCTCTCTCTCCTCTCCCCCCCTCTCTCTCTCTCCCTCCCCCTCCTCTCTCTCTCTCTCTCTCCCTCTCCCTCCCCCCCTCTCTCTCTCCCTCCCCCCTCTCTCTCTCCCTCCCTCCCTCTCTCTCCCTCCCCCCCCCTCTCTCTCCCTCCCCCCCTCTCTCTCCCTCCCCCCCCCTCCCTCCCCCCCTCTCCTCCCCTCTCTCCCCCCTCCATTAGCGTGGGTGCGGGAGGGGGGGGGGGGTAGTTAGTGTGTGAAGCTGCATGCCCCCCCTCCACAACCGCACGTTGGGGGAACAGACCCAACGGGTCTGCACTTGGTCTAGTATGGTTATAAAATAAAGGATCTAATCTAACTGGAAGGCCAGATCCAATTGTGACTTGTCTTGTGACAAATTGAAATAGTAAGAACGGTGTCCTGTAATTCCTTGTGGTAAATTGCAGTCTTTAATGTACAGAATATGTTTTGTGATAGTTCTTCCTTATCTGCTTTCTCTTTCACAATCTCCTATTTACTTTCCTGTGGTTATTGCATTAGTGACCTGTTCTGCAGTCTTGCTCATTTTTTTTGCATGCCACTTCTTTGGAATCTTCACATCTGTTGCTTCAGTAATATCTTATCTAGTATCAGTTCAAATTTGCCCTATCATTTTCAGTTTCATACACAGATATGTGTCATTCATATGCTTTAATCTCTCTTTCCCCTGCTCTCTCACCACTGTCATGCAATAACCACACCATTGGACTTTGTCGCGACACACTGAAAACAGAAACACCATCACAGCTTTAGTGGTTTGAAGACTGAAAAACTCTCATTTTCTCCATTAGAGCTGTATATGGATTAAAGTGGGATTATAAGAAAGTGGGATCAGGTTCTCACAACTTAATGTGTAGGAAGGAACTGCAGATGCTTGTTTAAACTGAAGATAGACACTAAAGGCTGGAGTAACACAGTCGGTCAGACAGCATCTCTGGAGAAAAGGAATAGGTGACGTTTCGGTGCGAGACCCTTCTTCATACATCAAAACAAAAAGTACTGGAGAAAACTCAACAGGTCAGGCTGTATCAGTGGAGGGAATAGACAGACAACATTTTGGGTCAGGACCCTTCTTCAGGCTGATGGGGTAGGGGGGGAGAAAGCTGGAAAAGGGAGGTAGCGGCATGACGAAGCCTGCCAAGTGATAAGTGGATAAAGGAAGGGCCAGAGGAAGGGATATAGGTGGAAGAGAATGGGGGAAGGGGAAAGGATTGTTGTTGGTCAGCTACTTAAAATTGGAGAACTCAATGCTCATACTGTTGGGTTGGGTTGTTTTTGTAAACCAGCATCTGCAGTTTCTTGTGTTTACTTAAAAGCATTTTGGGCCGCTCGTGAGTTTAATGAAAAAGGAAGAATTTGCAGTATCTTCATGGCCAGGGGCCCTGAAGCAGCGCTGAGATTCACTTCCAGCACTGGAGACAGATGGAAACCCAGAAGAGCAACTCCAAGGATACTGACTGACTTGCAGAAAGAGTATCAAACATTTTAATGTTTGTTTTAGATATCCAACATTAACTTTTTGATTATTCTGCTTTCCGTTGGTCAAACAATTAGATGCAGGTATTGAACGGAATAAAATGTTAGTTAGCTAAATGGGAGTCCTTAAAGCTTCTATTAAGAAATGCAATAGACTCACTGACTCCGTATCTGCTGCATGGCTTCAATTCAAGAAGAATCATTTACGATGCTCTTGAATCAAGAGTGCAGCAATAGCATTGGATGGAGCAACTCAAGATTCAAGATTCAATTTAATTGTCATTTGGACCCCTTGAGGTCCAAACGAAATGCCGTTTCTGCAGCCATACATTACAAACAAATAGACCCAAGACACAACATAATTTACATAAACATCCATCACATCGCTGTGATGGAAGGCCAAAAAAACTTATCTCTCCACTGCACTCTCCCCCGATGTCAGAGTCAAAGTCAAAGCCCCCGGCTGGCGATGGTGATTGTCCCGCGGCCATTAAAGCCACGCCGGGTGGTGCGAGGTCGCACACCAGGTCTTGGTGTTAGAGCCCCCAGCGGGCGCTCGCAGAGTCCCGCAGCCATTCCAACTCACCTCATAAATCACCCACCCAAGCAACCCGTCAGACACCTCAGGACCTTTTATTGAAGGATCCGCATTTTGCATATTGGCCTCCACAGCTCTCAGATCCCACAACACTGGAATGGAAGAGTTATCCTCAATCCCAGGTGGCAGTCCAACAACAGGGACCTGAACGTGTCCCTGGACCTGAACAATACGGGACCTGACGTGTGGCTGAGGAACTGGTGCACGGGGCAGGGATTTAGATTCTTAGATCACTGGGATCTGTTTTGTGGTAAGGGGGAACTGTACAAAAGGGACGGATTGCATCTTAACAGGTGGGGGACCAGCATTCTGGCAGGCAGGTTTGCCACTGCTACACGGGTGGTTTTAAACTGAATAAGGGGGGTGGGGTGTCGAATGGGATCGTGGAGGATGGAGTTAAAGGGAAAGGGTTTCTTAAATGTGTGAGCGTAGAGACCAAGGGGTGTAAAATGAGGGTAGAAGCAATAGGTAGCAAGGTGAAAAGTGAAAGTGACAGGCCGGCAAATCCAGGGCAAAAATAAAAAAGGGCCACTTTTCAGTATAATAGTATAAGGGGTAAGAATGTTGTAAAAACAAGCCTGAAGGCTTTGTGTCTCAATGCAAGGAGCATTACTAATAAGGTGGATGAGTTGAATGTGCAGATAGCTATTAATGACTATGATATAGTTGGGATCACGGAGACATGGCTCCAGGGTGACCAAGGCTGGGAGCTGAACATCCAGGGATATTCAATATTCAGGAGGGATAGACAGAAAGGGAAAGGAGGTGGGGTAGCGTTGCTGGTTAGAGAGCAGATTAACGTAATAGAAAGGAAGGACATTTGCTTTGAGGATGTGGAATCGATATGGGTAGAGCTGCGAAACACTAAGGAGCAGAAAATGCTAGTGGGAGTTGTGTACAGGCCACCTAACAGTAGTAGTGGAGTTGGGTATGTCATCAAACAGGAAATTATAAATGCGTGCAACAAAGGTAAAACAGTTATAATGGGTGACTTCAATCTACATATAGATTGGGTGAATCAAATTGGCAAGGGTGCTGAGGAAGAGGATTTCTTGGAATGTATGTGGGATAGTTTTCTAAACCAACATGTAGAGGAACCAACGAGAGAGCAGGCTATTCTAGACTGGGTATTGAGTAATGAGGAAGGGTTAGTTAGCAGTTTTGTGTTCTGCGTGGCCCCTTGGGCAAGAGTGACCATAATATGGTTGAGTTCTTCATTAGGATGGAGTGTGACATTTTAAATTCAGAAACAAGGGTCCTGAACTTAAAGAAAGGTAACTTTGAGGGTATGAGACGTGAATTGGCCAAGATAGACTGGCGATTGATTCTTAATGGGTTGACGGTGGATATGCAATGGAAGGCATTTAAAGACTGCATGGATGAACTACAACAATTGTTCATCCCAGTTTGGCAAAAAAATAAATCAGGGAAGGTAGTGCATCCGTGGATAACAAGGGAAATCAGGGATAGTATCAAAACAAAAGATGAAGCATACAAATTAGCCAGAAAAAAGCAGCCTACCAGAGGACTGGGAGAAATTCAGAGACAAGCAGAGGAGGACAAAGGGCTTAATTAGGAAAGGGAAAATAGATTATGAAAGAAAACTGGCAGGGAACATAAAAACTGACTGCAAAAGCTTTTATAGATATGTGAAGAGAAAAAGATGAGATAAAACGAAGGTAGGTCCCTTGCAGTCAAAAACAGGTGAATTGATCATGGGGAACAAGGACATGGCAGACCAATTGAATAACTACTTTGGTTCTGTCTTCACTAAGGAAGACATAAATAATCTGCCGGAAATAGCAGGGGACCGGGGGTCAAATGAGATGGAGGAACTGAGTGAAATCCAGGTTAGCTGGGAAGTGGTGTTAGGTAAATTGAATGGATTAAAGGCCGATAAATCCCCAGGGCCAGATAGGCTGCATCCCAGAGTACTTAAGGAAGTAGCCCCAGAAATAGTGGATGCATTAGTGATAATTTTTCAAAAGTCTTTAGATTCTGGAGTAGTTCCTGAGGATTGGAGGGTAGCTAATGTAACACCACTTTTTTTTTAAATGAGAGGGGGAGAGAGAAAACGGGGAATTACAGACCAGTTAGTCTAACCTCGGTAGTGGGGAATCTGCTAGAATCAGTTATTAAAGATGGGATAGCAGCACATTTGGAAAGTGGTGAAATCATTGGGCAGTCAGCATGGATTTATGAAGGGTAAATCATGTCTGGCGAATCTTATAGAATTTGAGGATGTAACTAGTAGAGTGGATAAGGGAGAACCAGTGGATGTGTTATATCTGGACTTTCAGAAGGCTTTCGACAAGGTCCCACATAAGAGATTAGTATACAAACTTAATGCACAAGGCATTGGGGGGTCAGTATTGATGTGGATTGAGAACTGGCTGGCAAACAGGAAGCAAAGAGTATGAGTAAACGGGTCCTTTTCACAATGGCAGGCAGTGACTAGTGGGGTACCGCAAGGCTCAGTGCTGGGACCCCAGCTATTTACAATATATATTAATGATTTGGACGAGGGAATTGAATGCAACATCTCCAAGTTTGCGGATGACACGAAGCTGGGGGGCAGTGTTAGCTGTGAGGAGGATGCTAGGAGGCTGCAAAGTGACTTGGATAGGCTGGGTGAGTGGGCAAATGCATGGCAGATGCAGTATAATGTGGATAAATGTGAGGTTATCCACTTTGGTGGCAAAAACAGGAAAGTAGATTATTATCTGAATGGTGGCCGATTAGGAAAGGGGGAGATGCAACGAGACCTGGGTGTCGTGGTACACCAGTCATTAAAAGTAGGCATGCAGGTGCAGCAGGCAGTGAAGAAGGTGAATGGTATGTTAGCATTCATAGCAAAAGGATTTGAGTATAGGAGCAGGGAGGTTCTACTGCAGTTGTACAGGGTCTTGGTGAGGACACACCTAGGGTACTGCGTACAGTTTTGGTCACCTAATCTGAGGAAAGACATTCTTGCCATAGAGGGAGTACAGAGAAGGTTCACCAGACTGATTCCTGGGATGTCAGGACTTTCATATGAAGAAAGACTGGATAGACTCGGTTTGTACTCGCTAGAATTTAGAAGATTGAGGGGGGATCTTACATAAACTTACAAAATTCTTAAGGGGTTGGACAGGCTAGATGCAGGAAGATTGTTCCCGATGTTGGGGAAGTCCAGAACAAGGGTCACGGTTTAAGGATAAGGGGGAAATCTTTTAGGACCGAGATGAGGAAAACTTTTTTCACACAGAGAGTGGTGAATCTCTGGAATTCTCTCCTGCAGAAGGTAGTTGAGGCCAGTTCATTGGCTATATTTAAGAGGGAGTTAGATGTGGCCCTTGTGGCTAAAGGGATCAGGGGGTATGGAGTGAAGGCAGGTACAGGATACTGAGTTGGATGATCAGCCATGATCATATTGAATGGCGGTGCAGGCTCGAAGAGCCGAATGGCCTACTCCTGCAATTAATGTCTAGGTTTCTATATTTCTAATAGGTAAACAAAATGGGCGGCACATTGATGCAGCTGGTAAAGCTGCTGCCTCGCATTGTCAAAGACCCGGGTTCAATCCTGCCCTCAGGTGCTGTCTGTGTGGAGTTAGTGCGTTCTCCTCGTGATCCCGTGGGTTTCCTCCGGGTGCTCTGGTTTCCACCCACATCCCAAAGATGCGCAGGTTTGTTGGTTAAGTGGTCTCTGAAAATTGACCCCTGTGTGTTGCTATTGAGGGAGTACAGCGTAGGTTTACAAGGTTAATTCCCGGGATAGCGGGACTGTCATATGTTGAGAGAATGGAGCGGCTGGGCTTGTACACTCTGGAGTTTAGAAGGATGAGAGGATAACTTATTGAAACATAAGATTATTAAGGCTTTGGACACGCTAGAGGTTGGAAACATGTTCCCGATGTTGGGGGAGTCCAGAACCAGGGGCCACAGTTTAAGAATAAGGGGTAAGCCATTTAGAACAGAGACAAGGAAACACTTTTTCTTACAGAGAGTTGTGGGTCTGTGGAATTCTCTGCCTCAGAGAGCGGTGGAGGCCGGTTCTTTGGATACTTTCAAGAGAGAGATAGATAGGGCTCTTAAAAATAGCGGAGTCAGGGGATATGGGGAGAAGGCAGGAACGTGGTACTGATTGGGGATGATCAGCCATGATCACATTGTATGGTGGTGCTGGCTCGAGGGGCTGAATGGCCTACTCCTGCACCCATTGTCTATTGTTGGGCTCATCAGTGTATATTCTTTAGTGGCAAGTGTTTAAGAGGTGGTTCACTGTTATGGGTTGAAATTATAGTTACAATGGAAGCCAATTAAATAAATGTCCTCCTTTATAATCAACCAAGCACCAATGAAATAATGCATTTCCAAGCTGAATCAGTATGATGTCCAGTGCTCTTCCCTTCCATTCCCCTAGCCTCACATTTCACTCCTCATCTCTCCTTATCTCACAACCTTCTTGGTCTCCTTTTCTCCTTTAAGAATCCTTTTCATCACAAGCCTTTGTCCACCCATCTACCAATCAACCCCCCTAACCCATATCCACCTATCACTTGCCAGGGTTTTTCCCACCTCTCTGTTCCAGCTTTCTTCCCCCCCTCCCCCATTACAATAAGTCTGAAGACGGTCCCGACCCAAAAAGACAGCTATCCGTGTCTTCCAGAGCGTTTCTCCAGCAGTTGCGCCTTTTGCTCAATATTCCAGCATATGCAATTCCTTGTATCATATCAGTACCATTTTGTTTAGTCATGGAAAAGACACTTTCTTGTTCCTTGTTCAATTTATTTTTTCCTCAGAATGACTTTGGCAAATCATCCAATCCTTTGCAATGCTTCTGTTTTTTCATTGTAGCAAGGAATTACGGTTTTACCGATTAGTGAAGGACAAATATATGTGCCAAAATAAAATGGGTCAACACCAGAGATCCAGGTTCAATCCTGATTTCAGGTGCTGTGTCCAGTTTGCACCTTCTCCCTGTGACTGTGTGGGCTTCCTTAGGGTGCTCTGGGCTCCTTCCACATCCCAAACGCATGTGGGTTGATTGGCTAATTGGTTATGTGTGTAGATAAGTGGTAGTATCTGGTGAAAGTTGATGTGGGAGAATTGTTAAAATTGGATTAACAATGTTAATGTGGACTCTGTGCTGAAGGGCCTGTTTCGTGCTGTATCTCTCTCCAAATTGTTTCCTTTTGAAGTGGATGCAACAAAAAAGGACAGCTCTAATTGATACTTTCCATTGGGAAATCCATTTTTATCTACAGGGGTGGAATGAATTGCACAAGCGACCACATTTACGGTGAATATATCCATTATATGCATTATTAACTTTGTATTGATTGCTCACCAAACTGCTTATATGCTGCAGCAATCTGAGTATGGTGTTTTTTCAGATGTGAGTGACAACAAAATGTAGCTGTGGGAAGGACCAGAGTTCTGCCATATGGTTCATATAATTCAAAGAAAATATAATTTTTCAATGAGTTCAAAAATATAGCTTATTAAACAAATCAAAAGAACATAATAAAGAATATTAGGGGAGGGGGTCCCCAGGTTATTATACAGGTTTTTAGTTCCTATGAATTGTCCATAAACTGTGTCAGAAATGAACAATTTCCATCAAAATCATAATGGCGTTATCTTTAGCCTTGACAGGCCTTGGGGTCTGATTTGCAACAAGTAAACTGGGTGTCTGAGTAAATGATAGGAGTTGTTACCAGCAAGTGGACCGTGACAAATGTTGACATAAGAGACTGCAGATGCTGGAAACTTGAGCAAAAACAAAGTGTTGTCGGAACTCAGCAGGTCAGGTAGTATCTGGGGAGGGAATGGACAGACGACATTTCGGGTCGGGACCCTTTTTCACACTGATGGAGTGGGGGGGGGGGGGGGGGGGGGGGGGGGAGAAAAAGGAAAAAGGGGGGGGCCGGGGGGGGGGGGGGGGGGGGGAGAAAAGAGGGGGGGGGGGCAGGACAAAGGCTGGCAAGTGATAGGTCTGAATGCAGTGTGGGGGGGGAGTGTCGAGGGGACCTGATCTGCTGGTCAGATTGAAAACCATCAGCAGTTTAATGACCACAGTATGCATTAACAAGAAGGGGCTTGACGTTCACAACATTTCATTCTGCAGTTTGAAGAAGCTATTGGCTTTTTCTATGGGCCATCTCTGCTTGGTTGCTGGTAAAGGGATTTAAGTGGTCCACTGGAGAGCAGCGTATCTGAATATTTGCGTAAAGTCTGGTCTTCGGTAACCATGGGATCCTCCGTATTGTCAGGGAGGCAGATACATGTTCAATACATTAAAACTTCAGTAACATCAGTTATGAGAGGCATAGATAGGGTAATCAGAACCTTTTCCCTAAGGTGGAAATGTCAAAGGCTGAAGGGCATATCTTTAAGGCGATAGGGGAAAAGTTTACAAATGTGCAGGGCCAGTTTTGTTTTTAACTCGGAGAATGGTAGAATGAGCTGCCAGGGTGGTGGTGGAGGCATTTAAATACCACTATGACAGTGGTATTTAATAGAGACAATGACCAGGGTCGGTCGGTGCACCGCCATTCAATGAGGCATTTAAATACCCCTATGACAGGGCCACATGGTACTTAAATATAGAACTGTTCAACTACCTTCTGTGGCAGCGAATTCCACAGATTCGCCACTCTGTGTGTGAAATAGGAACATGGATATGCAGGAAATGGATGGATTTGGTTCACATCCATGTGGAGGAGATTAATTTAAGTTGGCATCATGTTATATTCACAGCTGAAGCTGTTAAGAACTATTCGTAAATATTGCTTCGACTCTGTTTGCAAGCTTTTGTTTCCACTCACCTAAAGAGCTAATTTACACTTTTTAGGATTTATCACTCCCCCTTTGCAGTAATTCTTTTCTGGTTAACTGGCTTACAAAGTGGCTGAAAGCAGCCATGTGTTGTTTTGCCATTTTATCATTCCTCTCCTCACACAAGACATCACCTGATAATTGACTGGCTCATGCAACATATTCCTTGGAGAATTCCAGATATGGAAACATGTTTTCCCATTGCAACTCTTGCTTTCGCTCCCCTTAAAAATCTTGATATTTTTTCCGCCATCATATCACAAAATTTCCACATGGAAAATAGTGAAAATTGAAAGTCGGGAAAAAAAAAATAATTGTAAATATTTTGAATCCTTATTCACTATTTTGCACAATCCTCATAACTTCAATATTAAAAGAGTATTAACGCATTTACACAGAGCTTCCAGTGGACATCCCTTTTTTTAATATAGAGATATAGAAATGTATCAAAATTATGTAGGAAGGAACTGCAGCTGCTGGTTTAAACCAAAGAATGACACAAAAAGCTGGAGTCAGGCAGCATTTCTGGAGAGAAGGAATGGGTGACGTTTCCGGTCGAGCCCCTTCTTCTGATTAACTAACTCCAGCTTTTTGTGTCTATCTGTATCAAAATTACTTCACACATATTGGCAAATATTTTTCCATCAATTATCAAATCTTGTTAATAAAATAACAGTGTTTTGCTCTCCACAAACATTCTGATATCCAAGAACATCAGAAAGCTATGGTGATCCTGTACGACTTTTCCCTCCATCTGTGGTCACCTCCTATTGCACATTTCAAGCAGTTTTACTACAAAACAGTGAGAGATGGTCGATACCAGAAAGACAGAAATTCCATGTAACCGTACCTTCCTCTCAAACTAACTTCCAAACTCCTAAGATAGGCACAAAAAGCTGGAGTAGCTCAGCAGGACAGGCAGCATCTCTGGAGAGAAGAAATGGGTGATGTTTTGGGTCGAGACCCTTCTTCAGACTGGTCCAAACAGCTAATTCCTGACTTTCCTAATCATATTAACTCACTTGAGTCTGGAAATTACAGCATTTATTTCCAACCTGCCTTTTTAGTCCTCACATTTACCATCTCTAATTTCTTGACCCCTGACTCATGCAACTCCTGATCCTTGCCTTGGCACCTACTGAAGTCTACAGATATATGATAGAGAGCAGACTGAATATTTGCATCGTGACCTAGTACAGCAACTCGAGGGTCCAGGTACAAAGGAGATTACAGAGAATGGGAGACACTGCCCATCTCTGGTACCGACGTTCCCTCGGTCAAAGGGATTATAGGAGCCCCTTTCTTGATAAAGGCAGGCAGTCAGTCATCAAAAGCTCACACTTCCCTGGCCATGATCTCATCTTGTTACCACCATTGGGAAAAAAGTACTGGATCCTGAAGACTGTGACCTCCAGGTTCAAGAACATCTTCATCTCATCAGGCTCTTGAACACTGCACAACACTAACCATTAACGTCAACAAGTATGATCTTCAATGGACTGTATTTTTAGTTGCATGAAGGACTTCAATTTTTGCACTATTATGGTTACCTAGTGTTAGTTATTAATTTAATGTACTATTGATTGTAATATTTATTTGTGTGTTTTGTGTTAATGGCTCCGTAAAGCAGCAACAAGTAAGAATTTAATTGCTCCATTGCCAGCACAAATGACAATTAAACAGTCTTGTATTGTCCCACGGAACTACGTCCCCTTTTTCTAAGTCTAGAAATAAGGAACTACAGATGCAATTTTTACAAAAATGAACACGAAATGCTGGAGTAACTCAGCGGGTCCGGTACCATCTCTGCAGTACATGGTTAGGTGACATTTTGGGTCGGGACCCTTCTTCAGACATCGGTCATGAACATCATGGTCAGACATCAGTCATGAAACATATAAACACATCAAAAACATATAAAATTATAAAAGGACTGGACAAGCTAGATGCAGGAAAAATGTTCCCAATGTTGGGCGAGTCCAGAACCAGGGGCCACAGTCTTAGAATATTTAAGACTGAGGTGAGAAAAAACTTTTTCACCCAGAAAGTTGTGAATTTGTGGAATTCCCTGCCACAGAGTGCAGTGGAGGCCAAGTCACTGGATGGATTTAAGAGAGAGTTAGATAGAGCTCTAGGGGCTAGTGGAATCAAGGGATATGGGGAGAAGGCAGGCACGGGTTATTGATTTGGGACGATCAGCCATGATCACAATGAATGGTGGTGCTGGCTCGAAGGGCCGAAAGGCCTCCTCCTGCACCTATTTTCTATGTTTCTGTTTCTATGAAGGGTCCTGACCCGAAATGTCACCCATCCATTTTCTCCAAAGATGCTGCCTGACCTTCTGAGTTACTCCAGCAACTTGTGTCCTCCTCTGTTTCTAACCCCATGCTGGTTGACTTAGACAATGGTTTCCTTCTTCACAAAGATTTTTTTGCACCTTAAAAATCTTATCAATAATCACTTCTAGAGTAAAACAGCAAACATTGATAGCAGCATGTCTTGAATATTATTGAACTGTAAATCTGTGCAAAGCTCTCACAAAATCTGCTGGAATCTCTTCAGTTTGGTTTCTAGTTTTGAACAGAAATAGGATTACCCACTGTTGCAAATATCTGAGATTATGATGGTGGTGAAATATCTTTTGTCGATATTTCTATGTTGTATGATATAGTTGCTCATTCTATCTTCCTGCAGCACCTCTCCTGTTTCCTCAAATCAAAGGTGCTATATATATATATATATATATATATATATATTCAACCCAGTCCCGTGAGCTCTTGCTTTTAATTAGATGGATCGAAGGCAGGGCAGTGTGTAGATGTAATGCAAAGATGGATTAATTGTGTTCCACAAATAGTCGGGGGATAAGAACGATGAAAGAACGAAAAACAAGAAGACGAAGGAATAAAATTGGTAAACGGTGAATTAAATGGAAATTCCACCGAGAAATCCAACTGCTGCTCATCACACAGGCTGCAAAAAGCAAGAAGCAAGTGTAAATTGTCGCCGAACTGAATCCCAGCTAATGGGATCCCCTGGGCCTGATGGTCTGCATCCCAGGGTCTTCAGGGAGGTGGTTTTAAAAATAGTAGACGCATTGATGATCATTTTCCAATGTTCAATAGATTCAGGATCAGCTCCCGTGGATTGGAGGATAGCTAATGTTATCCCACTTTTCAAGAAAGGAACGAGAGAGAGAAAACGGGGAATTACAGACCAGTTGGCCTGACTTCGGTGGTGGGAAAGATGCTGGAGTCAATTATTTAAGAGGTAATAATGGGGCATTTGGATTGCAGTAAAAGGATCAGTCCAAGTCAACATGGATTTATGAAAGGGAAATCATGCATGACTAATCTTCTGGACTTTTTTGAGGATGTGACAAGTAAAATGGATGAAGGGGCGCCAGTGGATGTAGTGTATCTAGACTTTCAGAAAGCCTTTGATAATGTCCCGCACGGGAGACTGGTGACTAGAATTAGAGCATATGGTATTAGGGATAGGCTGTTGACATGGATAGAAAATTGGTTGGCAGACAGGTAGCAAAGAGTAGGAGTGAACGGGTCCTTTTCAGAATGGCAGGCAGTGGCGACTGGCGTGCCGCAAGGATCGGTGTAGGGGCCGCAATTGTTTACCATATATATTAATGATTTAGAAGAGGGAATTAGGAGCAACACTAGCAAGTTTGTGGATGACACAAAGCTGGGTGGCACTGTGAACTGTGAAGAGGATGTTAGGAGGTTGCAGGGTGACCTGGACAGGTTGAGTGAGTGAGCAGATGCGTGGCAGATGCAGTATCTATCTATCTATATTACTAAAAGTCTGTTCTTGACCGGTTTTAGCCATCTGTGCTGCGATTTCCGAGAGAACGCCGCCACCTACGGCAGTCATTTTTGGCCACCTCGCTCAGAGCCCCCCTCCGCCGCATGTGTGCCGAGGATTTTTTCCGTCGATTAAAAATGACAGAGATAGTAATGTTTTTACAAAATTCCCCATTCTCTCTGCTGCCCCCGCTGGCGGCAGGGGGGAGGGACTATAAAACCCAGAAGTCTATTGGTTCTGAAGCTTGCAAAACAGTGTCTATTGGTTCTAAAGTTTGCAAAACAATGTCTATTGGTTCTAAAGCTTGCAAAACAATGTCTATTGGTTCTAAAGCTTGCAAAAAAATGTCTATTGGTTCTAAAGCTTGCAAAAAAAGTGTCTATTGGTTCTAAAGCTTGCTTGCAAAAAGTGTCTCTATTGGTTCTAAAGCTTGCAAAAAATGTCTATTGGTTCTAAAGCTTGCAAAAAATGTCTATTGGTTCTAAAGCTTGCAAAAAGTGTTCTATTGGTTCTAAAGCTTGCAAAAAATGTCTATTGGTTCCAAAGCTTGCAAAAAAAGTGTCTATTGGTTCTAAAGCTTGCAAAAAAGTGTCTATTGGTTCTAAAGCTTGCAAAAAATGCTTATTGGTTCTAAAGCTTGCAAAACAATGTCTATTGGTTCTAAAGCTTGCAAAACAATGTCTATTGGTTCTAAAGCTTGCAAAACAATGTCTATTGGTTCTAAAGCTTGCAAAAAATGTCTATTGGTTCTAAAGCTTGCAAAAAATGTCTATTGGTTCTAAAGCTTGCAAAAAAAGTGTCTATTGGTTCTAAAGCTTGCAAAAAATGTCTATTGGTTCTAAGGCTTGCAAAAAATGTCTATTGGTTCTAAAGCTTGCAAAAATGTCTCTCTATTGGTTTTAAAGCTTGCAAAAGTGTCTCTATTGGTTCTAAAGCTTGCAAAAAAAAGTCTATTGGTTCTAAAGCTTGCAAAAAAAAATGTCTATTGGTTCTAAAGCTTGCAAAAAAATGTCTTATTGGTTCTAAAGCTTGCAAAACAATGTCTATTGGTTCTAAAGCTTGCAAAAAAATGTCTATTGGTTCTAAAGCTTGCAAAACAATGTCTATTGGTTCTAAAGCTTGCAAAAAAATGTCTATTGGTTCTAAAGCTTGCAAAAAAAATGTCTATTGGTTCTAAAGCTTGCAAAAAAAATGTCTATTGTTCCTAAATCTTGCAAAAAAAATGTCTATTGGTTCTAAAACGGTTCATACTAGTAATATAGATAAATATAAGGTTATCCACTTTCGGGGCAAAAACAAGGGGGCAGATTATTATCTCAATGGGGTTAGGTTAGGTAAGGGGGAGGTACAGCGAGACCTGGGTGTCCTTGTACACCGGTCACTGAAAGTTGCCGTGCAGGTACAGCAGGCAGTGAAGAAAGCTAATGGAATGTTGGCCTTCATAACAAGAGAATTTCAGTATAGGAGTAGAGAGGTTCTTCTGTAGTTGTATAGGGCTCTGGTAAGACCATATCTGGATTATTGTGCACAGTTTCGGTCTCCTAATTTGAGGAAGGACATCCTTGTGATTGAGGCAGTACAGCGTAGGTTCACGAGATTGATCCCTGGGATGGCGGGACTGTCTTATGAGGAAAGATTGAAAAGACTAGGCTTGTATTCACTGGAGTTTAGAAGGATGAGGGGGATCTTATAGAAACATGTAAAATTATAAAAGGACTGGACAAGCTAGATGCAGGAAAAATGTTCCCAATGTTGGGCGAGTGCAGAACCAGGGGCCACAGTCTTAGAATAAAGGGGAGGCCATTTAAGACTGAGGTGAGAAAAAACTTTTTCACCCAGAAAGTTGTGAATTTGTGAAATTCCCTGCCACAGAGGACAGTGGAGGCCGAATCACTGGATGGATTTAAGAGAGAGTTAGATAGAGCTCTAAGAGCTAGTGGAATCAAGGGACATGGGGAAAAGGCAGGCACGGGTTATTGATTGGGGACGTTCACAATGAATGGCGGTGCTGGCTCGAAGGGCCGAATGGCCTCCTCCTGCACCTATTATCTATGTTTCTATGTAACTGGAGAGTAGATAGGGAAAAACTGTAAATCTCTGACGAGTTTGTTTCCATATAACACAGAAAGATGGACACAGAACTAACACGTGAGAATCTTGCTTACTGGTAAAAAAAATATTTGAATACTCATAGAATCATATAGCATGGAAATAGGTCCTTCGGCCCAACATGCCCACACCGACCAACATGTCTCATCTACATGTCCAACCTGCCTGCTTTGGGCCCATATCCGTCCAAACCTATCCTATCCATGAACCTGTCTAATTGGTTCTTAAACATTGCAATAATCCCTGCCTTAACCACCTCCTCTAGCAGCTCATTCCATACACCCACCACTGTTTGTGTGAAAAAGCTAGCCCTCAGATTCCTATTAAATCTTTCCCCCTTCACCATAAACCTATGTACGCTGGTCCTCGATTCACCTGCTCAGGGCAAGAGACTGTGCATCTACCCGATCTATTCCTCTCATTAATTTATACACCTCTCCAAGATCACCCCTCATCCTCCTGCAGTCCAAGGAATAGAGTCCCAGCCTGCTTAACCTCGCCCTGTAGCTCAGACCCTCGTAAATCTTCCTTGTACCCTTTCCAGCTTGACAACATATTTCCTGTAACACGGTGCCCAAAACTGAACACAATACTCTAAATGCGGGAAAAAGTTCACAGAATAGAAATATGAAATCATTCCAAGACTGAAGGCTATTCAGTCCTCAGAGACTGCGTTGAGTCGTTATGGGAGCATTTCATTTCCCAATGCTGACCCCACAATTCTGGAGTTATTTTCCTTTCCGCTAGTTCCTCCATGAAAGTCAGAATTAAAGATATTTCCAACACTTTTCATACTCTTCCAGATCCCATCTATTCATGGCAGGAAACAAATGATTTTAAAATCTATTTCTGATGTGTTATGTAAATCCAGGCTTTTTCTTGCCCACTATCTTTTCCAGTTTTATCCACCCTACTCCATCAGTCCTGACTCGTATCATCGCCTGTCCTTTCCCTTCACAGGTGCTGCCTGACCCGAACAGTTCCTCCAACCATTTGTTTTTTCGCTCGACCCACAATCCTGGTGCCTGTTGGGTCAGTTGAACTGCACTGTCTGATCCGAGTCAACTACAACTGGACTTGAGTGCTGAATAATAACGTCTGCTCTTAATGGAATGGTTGACGTGTACAAGATGGGGCTATGTTACAAATACGCAAGTTGGAAAAATCTGGCAATGCTCACAATGTTGGCTCACGCTTCAAGATTGGACAAGTAGCAGAAAGTTCCAGGTGTCCATTAAATTGTTCCCCAGGGAAGATTCAAAGTCTTCAAAGGAAGGAATGATAGAGGAACATAAGTATTTTAGAAAGCTCTTAAGCAATATTTAGCACAAGTAAATACAAATTGAGTCCTGCTTAATTTCATGATATATTTTGGAGAGTACAACTGAGAAATTTTCAGAACAACATGTTGATCAGGGGATGCAGGAGCAAAATGCATTAAAAAATAATTATTCTGTAAAATAGACTGCAGTGGATTAATTTGCATGTTATAATATAATTGTTAATTAAAACCAAATTTAAATAAAATAGAATATGATTATTGATTTGCACAGTAGCTGCAAACATACACATTGGAGTCTGAAAGGAAATGTTACAGTTGAACATTACCAATTGATTATGTTTATAGTTAAAGGCCAATGTTATCAACGTCACTGGGTTAACATTGAATCCCAACTTTCCATGTACATTTCCCATTACTGAAAATATGGTCCATTTTCATCGACATAATTCAAAAAGAAAAAGTACATAAAGTTGACAGATATGGGAGATCAACTGTGGGCAATAATACTTTTCTTTGATGAATTAATTGAAAGAAACAGCTTGGAAAGAGGCTCTGCGGCACACCGAGTCCATGCTGACTATCAATCACCCAGTCATACTTGTTCTATGTTACCCCCACTTTCTCACCCACTCCCTGCACATTCAGGGCAATTTTACAGAGATCAGTAATCTTCAAACCCACATGTCTTTGTGATGTGAGAGAAAAACGGAGCACCCGGAGGAAATCCACGCAGTCACAGTGGGAATATGCAAACTCCGCACAGACAACATCCGAGATCAGGATCGAACCCAGGTCTCTGCCACTGTGAAGCAGCAGCTCCACCCGCTGTGCCACCTTATTCTATTCAATTTCTTGATTTCATATTGAATCTTATGCAGTAGATGGGAAGTGAAGAATGAGGTTGTTGACTTCATCTGATAACATTTTTATAATACAACTAGACTAAGTGGGACCCGTTGGGTCCCAGCATCACACAGGAGGGTTGGTCATCCAACACAATATTCCACCTCTGCACCAATTCTAATATTGGTGGCCAGGGGGGGGGGGGGCTTTCTGGAGCGCTAGTATGGGTGTTGTGGGCTGAGGGGACTGGTTTCCAGAGGGCTAGTATGCAAATTGTGCGCCAAATGGATTCTTGGGCTGGCGTCTCAGTCAATCAAGCCTGTTGTGCTGGCAACTCACTCACTCATGGCTGGTGGGCTGGTAGTTGACTCATGTCTAATCCTTGAAATTCTATTTCAAGCAGGGTATAAGGCCACCAAATTCAAGTGCAGTTTCCTACCACTTCTAGTAGGGTGCAAGGCCACCAAATTCAAGTGCAGTTTCATACCATTTGATGTAGGGTGCAAAGCCACTAAAGACAGCGAGTCGTGACCTCTCCCTCCTCCATCTTGCAGAGACTGAGCCACAACCACATTTCCGGGTTTTATAACCCCTCCCACCCCCCCACCGGAAAAGGTGTGGCTTTCATGGAGTGATTGACAGGCTCCCCACAAGGCTGTGTGCTCAGCCCGCTGTTGTTCACATTGCTCATACATGACTGTGCTGCCAGATTCAGGGACAATAAGATTATAAAATTCGCGGATGACACATCAGTGGTGGGACTCATCAGCAGAGATGATGAATCAATGTACAGGGAGGAAGTAAAACAACTAGTGGACTCGTGCGGCAAAAATAACCTAGAATTAAATGTCGACAAAACGAAGGAGATGGTTGTCGGCTTCAGGAGGGCGCAGCCAAAGCATACACCCCTCAACATCAGTGGCACTACAGTGGAGAGAGTGGAGAGCATAAAGTTCCTCGGTGTGCAAATTACAGACAGCCTCACCTGGTCCAGGAACACCACTGGGACCGTCAAACGGGCCCATCAGCGACTGCACTTCCTGAGGAAACTAAAACAGGCCTTACACGCCACCAACATCCTCAGGGCTTTCTACAGGGGTACGGTGGAGTCTGTACTCACGTACTGCATAAATACGTGGTACTCCACCTGCAACTGCTCGGACAGGAAGGCTCTGCAGAGGGTAGTGAGGGGAGCAGAGAGGATCATTGGCGTTTCCCTACCCTCGGTACAAGAACGGCTCCAGAGCCGCTGTCTGAAAAAAGCTCAGAGAATTGCTAAGGACAAACTGCACCCCCTCCACATACACCTGGATCTCCTGCCATCAGGCAAGAGATATCGAAGCATCAAAGCCCGGACTACAAGACTGCTAAACAGCTTCCTACCACAGGCTGTGAGGCTGCTAAACAGTCACTCTGTACTCACAGTCACTTGATTCTGCAGCTGGCACTGGCCACTTTAATAACTGGCACTGGCCACTTTAATAACTGGCACTGGCCACTCAAATCAGCTGCCCCGGACATTTTTATGATTGGTTTATTGTATTTTAACGTTGTGTTTTACCTGCTTTTAACTATTTATTTATACTGTTCCATCAGGGACTGGATTGTTTTTAGTGTTATTATGTGTGAAATGTTTTAAATTTCATGTGCGATGCTCCGCTATTCCCTGAGAAACGTCTTTTCATTTTGCACTGTACAACTGTTGCTTGCAAGATGACAATAAAGGTTAATTGATTGATTGATTGAGAGATTCTCAACATTTTTTTTTAAACTAATAACACTTTTATTTTTCATTGATGGGAAGAATTCTCTGCACCTGCTCAGCGGAGGGGGACTGAGTAAGATGGCCAAAAATCACAGCCGTAAGTGGTAGCGTTTTATCTAAAATCAATATACAGTGCAAACAGGAAGTAAGTACATTTGCAGTAGAGCCTTTTAACTTCAAGCCAAAGCACCCAAGCCACCACATAGGCAAAAAAAGAGAAGAGGTCCTGAAAGAAGAATTTATGGAAGTTAGGTAGAGAGTTAAGGAGAAGGACTGCAAAGGTAACAATCTCAGGATTACTGCCTGTGCCACGCGACAGTGAGAGTAGGAATGGAGCGAGGTGGAGAATAAATGCGTGGATGAGGGACTGGTGCAGTGGGTATGGATTCAAGTTTCTGGAACATTGGGACTTCTTTTGGGGAAGGTGCGACCTGTACAGAAAGGACGGGTTGCACTTGAACCCGAGGGGGACCAATATCCTGGCGGGGAGATTTGCAAAGGCTACTGGGGAGACTTTAAACTAGTATGGTTGGGGGGAGGGACTCGAATTGGGAAAGCTAGCAGTCAGTGTGTAAGGCAGGAGGCAGAGAATGGTAGCACTCTGACCCAAAATGTAGGGGAGAGAGAAGAAAAAGAAAATAAACAGAGAATAAGAGATGGTGCGTTTCTTAAATGTGTATATTTTAAAGCTAGGAACATTGTAAGAAAGGTGGATGAACTTAGAGCCTGGATTGACACCTGGAAGTATGATGTTGTGGCGATCAGTGAAACATGGTTGCAGGAGGGCTGTGATTGGAAACTAAATATTCCAGGATTTTGTTGCTTCAGGTGTGATAGAATTGGAGGGGCAAGAGGAGGAGGTGTTGCATTGCTTATCAGGGAAGATATTACAGCAGTGCTTTGGCAGGATAGATTAGAGGGCTCGTCTAGGGAGGCTATTTGGGTGGAACTGAGAAATGGGAAAGGGATAGAAACACTTATAGGGGTGTATTATAGACCGCCAAATGGGGAACGAGAATTGGAAGAGCAAATATGTAATGAGATTGCTGATATTAGTAGTAAGCACAAGGTAGTGATTGTGGGAGATTTCAATTTTCCACACATAGGCTGCGAAACACATTCTGTAAATGGGCTGGATGGGTTGGAGTTTGTAAAATGTGTGCAGGATAGTTTTTTGCAGCAATACATATAAGTACCTACTAGAGAAGGGGCAGTGCTGGACCACCTGTTAGGAAATGAGATGGGTCAGGTGGCAGAGGTATGCGTTGGGGAACAGTTCGGGACCAGTGATCACAATACCATTAGTTTCAATATAATTATGGAGAGGGTCAGAACTGGACCTAGGGTTGAGATTTTTGATTGGAGAAAGGCTAACTTTGAGGAGATGCGAAAGGATTTAAAAGGAGTAAATTGGGACAGTTTGTTTTATGGGAAAGATGTGGAAGAGAAATGGAGGACATTTAAAGGTGAAATTTTAAGAGTACAGAATCTTTATGTCCCTGTTCGGTTGAAAGGAAATAGTAAAAATTGGAAAGAGCCATGGTTTTCAAGGGAAATTGGACACTTGGTTCGGAAAAAGAGAGAGATCTACAATAATTATAGGCAGCATGGAGTAAAGGAGGTGCTTGAGGAGAATAAAGAATGTAAAAAGAATCTCAAGAAAGAAATTAGAAAAGCTAAAAGAAGATATGAGGTTGCTTTGGCAAGTAAGGTGAAAGTAAATCCTAAGGGTTTCTACAGCTATATTAATAGCAAAAGGATAACGAGGGATAAAGTTGGTCCATTAGAGAGTCAGAGTGGACAGCTATCTGCAGAGCCAAAAGAGATGGGGGAGATATTGAACAATTTATTTTCTTCGGTATTCACCAAGGAGAAGGATATTGAATTATGTGAGGTAAGGGAAACAAGTAGAGTAGCTATGGAAACTATGAGGATCAAAGAAGAGGAAGTACTGACACTTTTGAGAAATATAAAAGTGGATAAGTCTCCAGGTCCGGACAGGATATTCCCTAGGACATTGAGGGAAGTTAGTGTAGAAATAGCAGGGGCTATGACAGAATTATTTCAAATGTCATTAGAAATGGGAATAGTGCCGGAGGATTGGCGTACTGTGCATGTTGTTCCATTGTTTAAAAAGGGGTCTAAGAGTAAACCTAGCAATTATAGACCTGTTAGTTTGACGTCAGTGGTGGGCAAATTAATGGAAAGGATACTTAGACATAATATATATAAGCATCTGGATAAACAGGGTCTGATTAGGAACAGTCAACATGGATTTGTGCCTGGAAGGTCATGTTTGACTAATCTTCTTGAATTTTTTGAAGAGGTTACTCGGGATATTGATGAGGGTAAAGCAGTGGATGTTGTATATATGGACTTCAGTAAGGCCTTTGACAAGGTTCCTCACGGAAGGTTGGTTAAGAAGGTTCAATGGTTGGGGATTAATGGAGGAGTAGCAAGATGGATTCAACAGTGGCTAAATGGGAGATGCCAGAGAGCAATGGTGGATGGTTGTTTGTCAGGTTGGAGGCCAGTGACTAGTGGGGTGCCACAGGGATCTGTGTTGGGTCCACTGTTGTTTGTCATGTACATCAATGATCTGGATGATGGTGTGGTAAATTGGATTAGTAAGTATGCAGATGATTCAGATTCAGATTCAATTTTAATTGTCATTGTCAGTGTACAGTACAGAGACAACAAAATGCATTTAGCATCTACCTTGAAGAGCGACATAGCAAACGATTTGAATAAAAAAATAATAAGTGTCCAGGGGGGGGGGGTGTGGGGGGGGGGGGGGGAGGGGGGTGGGGGGGGGGGGTGGTGATTGGCAGTCACCGAGGTACGTTGTTGAGTAGAGTGACAGCCGCCGGAAAGAAGCTGTTCCTCGACCTGCTGGTTCGGCAACGGAGAGACCTGTAGCGCCTCCCGGATGGTAGGAGGGTAAACAGTCCATGGTTGGGGTGAGAGCAGTCCTTGGCGATGCTGAGCACCCTCCGCAGACAGCGCTTGCTGTCTAAGATACTAAGATAGGTGGGGTTGTGGATAATGAAGTAGATTTTCAAAGTCTACAGGGAGATTTATGCCAGTTGGAAGAGTGGGCTGAAAGATGGCAGATGGAGTTTAATGCTGATAAGTGTGAGGTGCTACATCTTGGCAGGACAAATCAAAATAGGACGTACATGGTAAATGGTAGGGAATTGAAGAATGCAGGTGAACAGAGGGATCTGGGAATAACTGTGCACAGTTCCCTGAAAGTGGAATCTCATGTAGATAGGATGGTAAAGGAAGCTTTTGCTGTGCTGGCCTTTATAAATCAGAGCATTGAGTATAGAAGTTGGGATGTAATGTTAAAATTGTACAAGGCATTGGTGAGGCCAATTTTGGAGTATGGTGTACAATTTTGGTCACCTAATTATAGGAAGGATGTCAACAAAATAGAGAGAGTACAGAGGAGATTTACTAGTATGTTGCCTGGGTTTCAGCAACTAAGTTACAGAGAAAGGTTGAACAAGTTAGGGCTTTATTCTTTGGAGCGCAGAAGGTTAAGGGGGGACTTGATAGAGGTCTTTAAAATGATGAGAGGGATAGACAGAGTTGATGTGGATAAGCTTTTCCCACTGAGAGTAGGGAAGATTCAAACAAGGGGACATGACTTGAGAATTAAGGGACAGAAGTTTAGGGGTAACATGAGGGGGAACTTCTTTACTCAGAGAGTGGTGGCTGTGTGGAATGAGCTTCCAGTGAAGGTGGTGGAGGCAGGTTCGTTTTTATCATTTAAAAATAAATTGGATAGTTATATGGACGGGAAAGGTTTGGAGGGTTATGGTCTGAATGCAGGTGTATGGGACTAGGGGAGAGTACGTGTTCGGCATGGACTGGAAGGGTCGAGATGGCCTGTTTCCGTGCTGTAATTGTTATATGGTTATATGGTTATATTTGCAGTAAGTAATGCCTTTTAACTTCAAGCCATTGCATCCAAGCCACCATTTGCAGTAGTAGTGGCTTTCAACTTCAAACCACACGCAAGCCACCATTAGCAGTAAGAGGTGCCTTTCAACTTCAAGTCAAAGCTCCCAAGCCACCATTTGCAGTAAGTAGTGCCTTTCAACTTCAAGCCAAAGCAACCAAGCCACTATTTGCAGTACGTAGTGTTTTCAACTTCAAGCCAAAGCAACCAAGCCACCATTTGCAGTAATAGTGCCTTTCAACTTCAAACCAAAGCTCCCAAGCCACCACTTGCAGTAAGTAGTGCATTTCAACTTCACGCCACCATTTGCAGTGCCTTTCAACTTAATGCCAAAGCACCCAAGCTACAATTTGCAGTAAGTAGTGCCTTTCAACTGAAAGCCAAAGCACCCAAGCCACCATTTACGGTAAGTAGTGCCTTTCAACTTCATGCCACCATTTGCAGTAAGTACTGTAGTGTCTTTCAACTTCAAGCCACAATTTGCAGTAAGTAGTGCCTTTCAACTTCAAGCCACACCCAAGCCATCATTTGCAGGAAGTAGTGCCTTTCAGCTTCAAGTCAAAGCTCCCAAGCCACCATTTGCAGTAAGTCGAGCCTTTCAACTTCATGCCACCATTTGCAGTAAGTGGTGTCTTTCAACTTCAAGCCACACCCAAGCTAAGCCAACCAGGGGAGTAGTGCCTTTCAACTTCAGAGCCAAAGTTTCCAAAGGAGGGAAGGCAGGGCTTTCTGGAGCGCTAGTATGAACCATTTTGGACCCAATAGACATTTTTTTTGCAAGCTTTAGAACCAATAGACATTTTTTGCAAGCTTTAGAACCAATAGAGACTTTTTGCAAGCTTTAGAACCTATAGACACATTCTGCAAGCATTTTAGAACCACTAAGGGCACTTACATTTGAGTAGACATGTGTTCAGTGTTATTCACAGCTCAGAGAAACGTGACCCTCTGCGTTCCTCCATCTTGAAGAGACTGTGTGGCACACCACTTCCTGGTTTTATAGTCCCTCTCCCCTGCCGCCAGCGGGGGCAGCAGAGAGAATGGGGAAATTTGTAAAAACATTAATATCTCTGTCATTTTTTAAATGACGGCCGTAGGTGTAGGCGTTCTCTTGGAAATCGCAGCACAGATGGCCAAAACCGGTCAAGAACAGACTTTTAGTAATATAGATAGATAGATTCAAGATTCAAGATTCAATTTAATTGTCATTTGGACCCCTTGAGGTCCAAACGAAATGCCGTTTCTGCAGCCATACATTACAAACAAATAGACCCAAGACACAACATAATTTACATAAACATCCATCACATCGCTGTGATGGAAGGCCAAAAAAACTTATCTCTCCACTGCACCCCCCCCCCGATGTCAGAGTCAAAGTCAAAGCCCCCGGCTGGCTAATGCGATTGTCCCGCGGCCATTAAAGCCACGCCGGGTGGTGCGAGGTCGCACACCGGGTCTTGGTGTTAGAGCCCCCGGCGTGCGCTCGCAGAGTCCCGCGGCCATTCCAAGCCGCGCGGGGCGGTGCTGTATGGCCCCGCTCCAGGAGCTCTTCGACCCCGCAACTCGGGCGGGAGAAGTCACCGTTGCAGGAGCCCTGAAAAGCGGTCTCCCTCCAGGGACCCGCGGGCTCCCGGTGCCGCCGTCCGCCAGACCCACAGTTGCAGCCTCCGAATCTCCGGAGGTCGGCTGCAGCAGCAGCAGCGCTCCACCACCGCTCCACCCGCTCCGGACTCGGCCAGCTCCGCGACGGTGACGGTGAGTCGTCGGCACCAGAGTCCCCGGTCTTCTCCTGTTGGAGGCCACTCCTCTTTGCAGCCCCAACGACAATGGAGACCCGACAAAGAAAAGGTTGGGTCTCTCATGCAGGGAGAGATTTAAAAAGTTACCCCCTCCCTCCCACCCCACCCCACCCCCCGCCACACACACACCTCAACAAAAAATAACAAAAACTACATAGAAACATAGACAAAAAATAATAAAAACGCGGACGGGCTGCAGAGGCCGCTGCTGACGAGAGCCGCGCCGCCTACCGGATGTTCGAGACGGGTTTTTTTATACAGAGAGTGGCGGGGGCCTGAAACGCGCTGCCAGGTGTGGTGGTGGAGGCAGATATGACAGTGGCATTTAAGAGTCTTTTAGATAGGCACATGGATATGCAGGGAATGGAGGGACATGGATTATGTGCAGGTAGATAAGAGTTGGTTTTGGCACTACGTTTGGCACAAACATTGTGGGCCGAAGGGCCTGTTTTTGTGCTGTGCTGTTCTATGTTTTTACCTTTCACAAATCCTCCAGGATCTCTGTGCTCCTCCAAACGAGGCCTGTTGTCTGTCCATAACCCGTCCACTGCTTGGATCATAAACTCTGGAACTGTCTCCCACACAATATAATTAATCTTGCTCGCAACCATTTCAGGATTGGCATTCCTGTTATAAAACCTCTACAAACCGATAATTGGCTTTGCTCAGGAGCCCATATTGCATTTTGAATACTTTTACCGATAAATGCAGGTGGCAATCTACAGCTTTTTGCAATTCTATTTTGCTCTTCCTAGAAATATCACACCTCCAGTGTCATTGCTATTTTGCTCCCTACAAGAATGGGCATATTGCCTGAATCAGTTATTTAGGTTGATCCTGGGGACATGTGATTTGACTATCTAGAGTTTCAAACCCTATAGAGTCATGGAGTATGGTGCCAGGCCTTTTGGCCCAACTCGTCCATGCTGACAAAGATATCCCATCTCAGCCGGTCCTATTTGCCCATATCCCTCTGAACATTTCCCGTCCATGAATCTGACCTAATTACCTTTTAAATGTTGTTATTGTACCTGCCTTAATTACGTGATTTTAATGAACTCAATGTTCAAACAAAAGAAAAGGAAGCAATGGCATTTCATCTTGAAAATTGGAATTTATGTAACATCCCAAGATGCTTCACACTTTGACACCAGAACGCAAGGAAAGATTAGGGATCATGTCTAAGAAGGTGATTAAGGAGGCTCGTTTGAAAGATCACCGTACGTAGGGAGAGAGAGATAAGCACAGCTTTCGTCTTCGGCATCCATAATGGGGCAATAACATTTAATGGCTGGGCCTAGAGAGATGAAGATATTTTGGTGTGTTCATAAGACATTAGAGTAAAATTACGCAAGTTGACCCATCGAGTCTATTGAGCCATTCGTTCATGGCAGATCTATTTTTCCCTCTCAACCCTCTTCTCCTACCTTCCTCCCGTAATGTTCTAGGATCAGAGATGGCAATGGAGAGGTGGGGGGAAGCTAGGATATTTCAAAAGGAGGTTGAGGATTTGAGAACTGAAGCACTTTAACTGGTAGCCAGTGAGAAACAGTGGACGTAAGAAATAGACACTGAAGAAGGGGTTTTGCCCGAAACGTTGCCTATTTCCTTCGCTCCATAGATGCTGCCGCACCCGCTGAGTTTCTCCAGCTCTTTTGTCTGCCACAGGAATACATTCCACTGCCATTCACAATCATTTTTTTCTTTAGCTCCGAGCCCCCTTCCTGCATTAAACTCATATCCCATGATTTCCTTATATCCAAAAGTCAATCACCCTGTTACTTTGTATTTTTTGATTGCACTATGGACATTGATTTTACACTATAGTTACATAGTATTACTGTTAATTTTTTGTATTATTGATTATTATATATTTATTTGTGTTATTCCGTTTATGGTCTGGCAAGCTGCAACAAGTAAGAACTTAATCGTGCTGTTGCCAGTACATATGACAATTAAACACTCTTGACACGTGAACCTCCACAAATTCCACATATAAGCACCAATGTAGGAGGAAGGGGAATAGCACTGCATATTCCACTTGGATAGCTTACAACCGAATGGTATTCACCCCCCCCCCCCTTCTGTGCATTACCTACTCACACCTCTTTCACCCCTCCCCCTCCCCTTTGTGTGCACCACTTACTCACACCTCTTTCTCCCCACCCACATTACTTCCTCCAGCTTAAGTTCACAACTCCTCAATGCTTTTGTGTCAAACCTTCTGTCTTTTTATCTCTGGGTTTTGTCCAAACATCTGCCTATCAAAAATCCCCTTCACCTGTATCCACCTTTTACTGCCCTTCCTCTCTCCCTGTCTGGAGAAGAGTCCTGACCCGAAACATCACCGACCAATGTTCTCCAGAGGTGCTGTCTGATTCAGAGTTACTCCAGCACTTTGTGTCATTTTTTTTCTGGCAAGTAATCGGTTGATACGGCGGGGCATGGTTGGGTAGTGTAAGTGACACTGGCAGGAGGTGCAAAGGAGACAAAGCTGGAAGGAAGGATATGGGTGGAAGAGAACATTGGGGCAGAGGAGGTGGTGATGTTACTTGAAATTGGAGAATTTAAGGAGTCTTTCACTCAAAGTGGGGAAAGCAAGAACAGGGGATATAAAAAGGTGAGAGGAAAGATTTAATAGGAACTTGAGGAGCAACTTTTTCGTACAAAGGGTGGTAGGTATATGGAATGTGCTGCCAGATGAGGTGGTTACTATAACACATTTAAAAGACATTTGGGCAGGTACACGAATAGGGTTTAGATGAATATGGGCCAAACGTGGGCAGGTGGGACTAGTGAAGTATTGGTGAGTTGAGCCAAACGGCCTGTTTCCGTGGTCTATGGCTCCAATACTAATTCCATGTTCCTGTTCAAACACTGAGTTACTCCAGCATTGTGTGTGTGTATCCCATGTTCATACCGTTGGGGTGTAAGGTGCCCAGGCGGTACATGAGGTGCTCCTAATCTGAGGAAAGACATTCTTGCCATAGAAGGAGTACAGAGAACGTTCACCAGACTGATTCCTGGGATGGCAGGACTTTCATATGAAGAAAGACAGGATAGACTCGGCTTGTACTCGCTAGAATTTAGGGGATTGAGGGGGGATCTTATAGAAACTTACAAAATTCTTAAGGGGTTGGACAGGCTAGATGCAGGAAGATTGTTCCCGATGTTGGGGAAGTCCAGAACAAGGGGTTATAGTTTAAGGATAAGGGGGAAATCTTTTAGGACCGAGATGAGAAAAACATTTTTCACATAGAGAGTGATGAATCTCTGGAATTCTCTGCCACAGAATGTAGTTGAGGCCAGTTAATTGGCTATATTTAAGAGGGAGTTAGATGTGGCTCTTGTGGCTAAAGGATCAGGGGGTATGGAGAGAAGGCAGGTAGAGGATACTGAGTGGATGATCATAATGAATGGCGGTGCAGGCTCGAAGGGCCGAATGGCCTACTCCTGCACCTATTTTCTATGTTGCTCCTCCAGGGATCCCCAGGGCAGAAAGGTCAGCGTGTGAACACGGTTTCTTGTGCAGGCATTTGAATGGTGAACTCTTCCATCTTACTCACTCGTGTCTTCTCCCTGTGCTAATTGTGACTGTGAATTAATTGTCCCGCAGGCTACACCTGTCAGTGGACCGTGTGCTCTGGGATCTTTGGTGGCGCCACTCGTCCCTCCGAGCCTGGAGGCCGCACTCCGTGACGCAACCAGTCGTCAGGCGCCGCCCGTCGTCAGGGCGCACCCGCTCCTCAGGAGCTTGGCGATTGGCCGGAGTCAGCGGCACTTCGCGGAGCTCGTGCGTTTCCGTGCGTTTCCGTCACCGCCTCCGTGCGAGCGGCCGCGGCCTCCGAGTGGCCGGCGGAGACAGACGAGGGGGAGGGCGGGGCTTACCCGGGGCTGACGGACGGCTTCTCCCCCCCTCCCCCTCCCTTCCCCGGCGCCTTCGCTGCCGGTCCACCAAACTTGATCAGCGCCCTGGAAGCACCGCCCACCAGCGCCCATTGGCTGCGTGGGCGGCCGGCGTGACGCAGGCGTCGCCGGCGGCCTCTGCGAATGGCCCTCCCTCGCGTCAGTCATCACGTCGCCGGCAGCAAGTTAGGTGGAACGCTAGGTTACAGCTGCAGTCAGAGGGAGAAAGAGCCAGGCAGAAAAAATAGTACAAAGACAGCCGAGTGAATTAGGGAGGGGTTTTAACCGTTTTAATTTGGGTAAGAACACGGGTTTGCCCCCCTCAGAAATCGCTTTAATTTTTTTTACCGTCTGAGGTGCGAATGGGCATTTGAAGTCTGGAAAAAATAAGCCGAGAAATTAAAAAAGGAAAAAAATTACCTCAGGATTGAATTGAACTGAAGGATCCGCCATGGCAGGAACCACCACCATCATCATCATCACCATCCTGCATTGAGCTCAGTCAAGATACATGTAGAGCTCTCAGATCATTCAGATTTATTTCTGGCGATTCGTTTCCTAAAAGGAAAAGGAATTAAAAATTGTTTTTTTACAGAACTAATTTGTCTGGGAGGAATTTACGCGATGAAACCCGGTGGACAGGATTAAAATTAAGAAAGAGGGGGAAGAAAATAAAGGAACGTAGAAGTGTCTTTTTAAAAAATATATATGTTTGAAAAATTAGATGTCGCTTTAAAGTAATCATGAGTGGTCGACCCAGGACAACGTCTTTTGCTGAGAGCTGCAAACCTGTGCAGCAGCCGTCTGCTTTTGGAAGCATGAAAGTCAGCAGTAAGTACATTTAAAATAAATCATTTTTCTGTATTTTGAGGTTTCATCATCTTGGAAATATCACCGATCGAGCGAGGAATCGATTTGCTGATCAATAATCGGTTGGTTAGCTGGGTAACATCCTATGAAGGAAAATAAAGCCTGGCTTGGCCTACTATGGCCTGGCCTGATCTTCTCCTTACGATCATAAAGACGATCACAAGCCATTATTCATGAACATTTCCTTTTCGTCTGTTTAAAATCTAGTTTAATAATCTGTGTAATAATGAATTGAAACTAGCACTGGACTTGCTTTTTTAACTTGGTGAATAGTTAGTGTTAAGATTAACATTAATGTCCAGTCCATAATAATTGAACTGAGTTTCTCACATAGCTGACGGGAGCAAGTATTAGCATAACTTTATGGAACAACGGATGGGTTTTGACATATTTTATGTCTGATTTTCAGCCTTTACTGCATCTGCATATCTACTAGATATCTACTAGAGTGGTTGGAGATTTAAATGATTAGGAATTTCATAATTATGTGCTATTTAGTTGTTCTAACTTGTCTATTATTTAAGTTGATTGATTTAATTATTTTAAATGGCTATTTTTTGCCTGTGATTTAATATATCAAATAGGTTTTATATCAAAGAACAGTAATGGATTTAGGAGAGTATTCTCGATTTTTCAGTTGAGAAAATGCAACGAACTGTAATGAAATATCACTAAAATAACTCATTGATTTTCTGTAATTTATCATAATTCCACTCTTTTTGTTAACGAAGAGTAAAGTAGAGTTTAAACCAAAGTTGACTGACTTCATTTATGAGACATCATTGCTAGTGTAACTTCCATGCTGCAAATATGCAACCTACAAACTACCCACCAACATTACTGGAAAGGGAATATTTGAGGCTGGCCTGAAGCATGTAAGGATGCCCTGGCAAATGGGGCTAGTTTATATGGGGCATCTTGGTCAGCATGGATAAGTTGCACCAAGGGACTATTTCCCTGCAGTATGTTCCCGGTTCTTTGTCATGACTGACTTTAGTTTGAAAATTTTCTACGTTTCATGTTGTTCACAATATTCTTTGTTATAATTAATGCCTTTATTCTAATTTCATAAATCCAGAAATTTATATTAGTTTAGCATATTTTAAATTAAAATTGTTATACATTTAATTTATAAACTACTGATATGATCATCAGTTCCAAAAGCACATGAAGTGGCAGATTGCAACTTGATTTTTGTGAGAGTGTGTATTTGAAAATAATGATTTTTATGCCGGACTTTTTTATGGGGACAGAAGTACCTGCAGGTGTTGGCATCATGGGAAAAACAATGGGCTGGAGAAACTCAGCAGGTCAGGCAGCATCGGTGGAGGGAAATGGAGAGACGCCATTTCAATTTGATAGAATTGATTGATAGAATTTATTTGCCACACAACCAGGGTCGGTGGAATTTGGGTTGTCAGCAGCGATACAATAATAAAGAACACACAACCACAATAAAAATGTAACACAGACATCCACCATTGCATTCATCACTGTGGTGGAATGCACAAAATTTGGCCAGTCCTCCTCCATTTCCCCCCCGTGGACAGGACCAGAGTCCAGAGTCAGTCCAGGATCAGCTCTTCCTCACCGGAGACCGCGGCTTTAAGTTGGTGTAGGCCGCAGGCCGGTGGTCGAGATTTAAAGTCTCCGCCGCAGCCAGAAGCACGGTAGACTGCAGGGCCGGCGGTCGAAGCTCCCCTCCAGGGGTGATGTTAAGTTCACGTTTGGCCGTGGGCCGGCAGTGGTGGCTTCTTCTTTCCCCCCCCCCCGGGTCCCCCACGAGGGATCCCGGGCTGTAGACGCCGCACCAGCTGGAACTCTGCAGACCGCAGCTTCAGGCTGCCGGCTGCCCCGGGCCAGCGAAACGGAGCGCTCCCCTCCAGCGAGCCCCAGCGAGGGCTCACCCGCTCCACGCCGAGAGTCCACGCTGCGCCCGCTGCTGAAGCCCCGAGCGCGTCTCCGGGAAAGGCCGCGCCGATCCTTGACGTTAGGCCACAGGGGAGGCGACCTGGAAAAAGTCGCCTCTCCATGGAGGAGGCGACCGAAGCGGTTTCCCCCTTCCCCCCCCCCCCCACACAAAACACACCGAGAAACATCAAAAACACACTTTAAAACATACTAAAAAAAATTTAAAAAGTTGAAAAAAAACTAACGCGCTGCTGACATGGCTGCTGCCAGAGCAATTTGGGTACCACCTTCAGCCTGAAACAACGTTTGAACGTGTCCCTCCCCCCCCCCCCCCCCCCCCCACAGATGATACCTGACCTGCTCAGCTCCTTTGGCACTTTTATGTTTTGTTCCAGATTCAGGCTTAATTGGGTTTCCGTGTAGATTTTAAAGCAGTAAGTTCTAAATCTTCTGAAGGTGGAAAGATAACTATGTCAGATGTTTTCAGACACAAAAGTTCTGCTAAAAGTATTCATCCTCTGTCTCAAAGCTTAAGCGGGGCATCTTATAGAAGATCAGGTAAAATTGCTAAATACTATATAGCAGGGCTATACTATAAGAGACTTGAGATTGATCATTGTTGGTGTATAATCTTGACCACAAAGTTGCTGCTGTGCTACTGTTGGCTTCAGTACTACCAAGAAGAGGTGGAAAAAATCTACACTCTAGGCCACTAATTTGTCTCTTGCAATCCTTTTGCACAGTCTTTTTTTTCTACTTTTGAGATGTTCTTCGAATTTAATGTGAAAAGCACATCACTGATTGTACGTCTTTCTCTTAATTGCTCTTATGCCCCTCCTTTTCCCCTTTGAGATTGCTTTGCTCCAAAGTTGCTTTGCTGACAACTCTAGTAGGAATTGGGACGTTCCAACCTATCCTCGTGCATTGTAATAACAGAAATAATGCACTACTGAGGCACTTGTAATCTGAGCTTGATATACAAATGGTTATTTGTTTATGATGAGTATTTATTTGAAAAACTAAGTCACCACCCAATTCTTAGAAAAAAGATTATTCCTAGCAGCTAATTCACTATTGCCAAGGCAATATAAAATGATTCACTGTTAACATGTGGTTCAAGGTATTTTGGTACATACTTAATTCGCAGTATTTTTTCAGATGAGGCCTGCTTAACTTCATATTGAAGTAATTGCAATAGTAATCAACTTAGCAGACATCTATCAAAATAATAAACTGGAATAAAATATATATCATAGTCCTAGCTTCTGACTGTAAGAAGAGGATTGCTGCTCCTTCCTAAACCTTTTCAATTACAGGTCTGCATTAATACATTTAATAGATTTTGTGCATGTCTTTTTGTCACAGAACCAGTGAAGCTAAAAGATTTTGGTTGAGTTTTCATTTTCTGTGGTTGTTCATTTAACTAAGGAACAAGAGATACAGCAAAATATTATCATTAGGTTAAATACAATTCAGTTAAGGGATGTTGGAATATGTAAGGAACAAATTTTGAATTTTATAAATTTAATTCATTGTGTCCAACATGATTAAACAATAGGAACACTCAGATCTTAATTTGATTGCAGATTTGTGCTGAATCTTCTAATGTTGCTTGGCACTGCAATTGCCATTGCTATTGACAGTTTAGGGAGGGAAAGATCAACCAGGCTTCCAGGCCTTGATCATTTTCCAAAAATCCCAATCACTCCCTGGAGGTGCACATGCAAGGACTAAATTGCACTCTTATCTATCATTTCTTAAATGGCTCCTGAAGCTCTGCAAACGGGGAGGGGAAAAAAATGGCCACAGATGTGTGTGATATTAGAGAAAATGTGGAAATCATGGATATTAAAAATAATTCTAGATAAATTATTTCATTTGGCAAATAATCAGTTAATTGGCCACATCTACTATAAATCTACTGACTCCCATGGCTATCTTGGACTACACTTCTTCCCACCCTGCTTCCTGTAAGGACTCTATCCCCCTACTCCCAATTCCTCTGTCTACACCGCATCTGCACCCAGGATGAGGTGTTCCAAACCTGGGCATCGGAGATGTCCTCATTCTTTAGGGAACGGGGGTTTCCCTCTTTGACTATAGATGAGGCTCTCATCAGGGTCTCTTCTATACCCCGAAACTCACTCCCCCCCCCCCCCCCCCCCCCCCCCCCCCCCCCCCCCCCCCCCCCCCCCCCCCCCCCCCCCCCCCCCTACTCGTAACAAAGGCAGAGTCCCCCTTGTCCTCAACTTCCACCCTACCAGCAGTCACATACAACAGACATTTTCGCCACCTCCAACGGGATCCCACCACTGACCACATCTTCCCATCGTCTCCCTTTTCGGCTTTCCGCAGAGACCGCTCCCTCCGTAACTCCCTGGTCAATTCGTCCCTTTCCACCCAAACCCTGGTAGTTTCCCTTGCAACCGCAGGAAATGCTACACTTATCGCTTTACCTCCCCCCTTGACTCCATCCAAGGACCTAAGCAGTCTTTCCAGGTGCGGCAGAGGTTCACCTGCACGTCCTCCAACCTCATCTATTGCACCCGCTGCTCTAGGTGTCAGCTGCTCTACATCGGTGAGATCAAGCGTAGGCTTGGCGATCGCTTCGTCCAACACCTTCGCTCAGTTCACAATAACCAACCTGATCTCCCGGTGGCTCAGCACATCAACTCCCCCTCCCATTCCAAATCCGACCTTTCTGTCCTGAACTTCCTCCATGGCCAGAGTGAGTCCCACGTAAATTGGAGGAGCAGCACCTCATGTTTGCTTGGGCAGTTTACACCCCGGCGGTATGAACATTGGCTTCTCCAATTTCAGGTAGTCCTTTCTTTCTCACTCTTTCCCCTCCCCTTCCCAGCTCCCCCATAGCCCACTGTCATTGCCCCTTCCTTTCTTTTTCCTGCCCCCACCACCCTCACATCAGTCTGAAGAAGGGTCTCGACCCAAAACGTCACCTATTCCTTCGCTGAGTTTCTCCAGCATTTTTATCTACCAGCAGTCAATTGGTTACAGTTATATTTATTCAATCTTGGCCATATAGGTGGGTTGACCTTGTCTTCAGAAATGTTCAATTACTGGTCTATCCTTTACTTTTGTGTTATTTTTCTGCTGTTCTTTTGCCGCATCAACTTTTCATTCATCATCTTTTACTCATATTAAAGTTACACTTATAGGTGCAGAAACTACAATCAGATCTTTTGCAAGGGACCCAACAATATCATGCCATGTTTCCTACAACATTCTAGGATACACATGGACTACCCCTAGGGAATATTTTAGAATTCTCCTTTAGCTTGTCTGTTAGGAATATTTCACAGCCCGTTTTTTCTCATCCTAATTTCCTTCTTAAATGTACTCCAACAACCCTTGAGCTCGAGCTAGCTAGATCCCAGATGCCTTTACCTGACATATGCCTTTTTCCTGTCTAGACCCTCTATATCCTTAGTCAAGCAAGGTTCCCTCGCCAGCCTTGCTTTTTATTCCAGGAACATGTGAGCCTGATTTCTTATGGTGTCACTTTTAAGAGCCTTATTTTTTCAGATGTCCGTTTACCTCCAAACAGCCTCCTGCAATTAACATTTGAGTTCCTACCTATTGCCATTGAAATTCGCCTTCCTCCAATTTAGGACTTTAACTTTAGGACCAGCCTAATCTTTATCCACTATTTTCTCAAATAGAAACATAGAAAATAGGTGCAGGAGTAGGCCATCCGACCCTTCAAGCCTGCACTGCCATTCAATATGTTCATGGCTGATCTTCCAACTCAGTATCCTGTACCTGCCTTCTCTCCATACCCCCTGATCCCTTTAGCCACAAGGGCCACATCTAACTCCCTCTTAAATATAGCGAATGAACTGGCCTCAACTACCTTCTGTGGCAGAGAATTCTGCAGATTCACCACTCTCTGTGTGAAAAATGTTTTTCTCATCTCTGTCCTAAAAGACTTCCCCCTTATCCTTAAACTGTGACCCCTTGTTCTGGACTTCCCCAACACAGGGAACAATCTTCCTGCATCTACCCTGTCCAACCCCTTAAAAATTTTATACGTTTCTATAAGATCACCCCTCAATCTTCTAAATTCTAGCGAGTACAAGCCAGTCTATCCAGTCTTTCTTCATATTAAAGTCCTGCCATCCCAGGAATTAGTCTGGTGAACATTCTCTATGGCGAATCTAAGAGAAATGTAGTCAAAGATCCTGAAGTGCTCCATTAACACGTTAACTATTTGCTGAGACGCATTTCTCTAAAGGACGTTGAGTATAGCTTCTTCTCCAGCACAATCATTTGTAAATTACCTGAGAACCCTTTTTATTAAGACCTAATGAATGAATTGCCTCAGCATTGTGTATTCCCAGTCAATATCAGGGAAGTTAAAATCAAAATTAAGTCTATTCCTACACCTATCTGCGATTTCCCTACTTAGAGTCCCTATGGCCCAACTTGCCCGTGCTGACCAAGATGCCCTCTCTACACTAGTCCAACCTGCCTGCGATATATCCCCTAAACCTTTCCGATCCATGTACCTGTTCAAATGTCCTTTAAATGTTATAGTACCTGGCTTCCCATGTTCCCTGGCAGCATGTTCCATATACCCTCTGTGTAGAGAAAATTTCCTCTCGGGTTGCTATGAAATCTTTGCCCTCTTATCTTAAATCATCAATATCCAGATACCCAGGAACATTGAACTGCTAATCCTACCCATCCTTTATTGTATGTATTGTCTTTCTGTTGACTGGCTTTCCGTGACAAAAGCTTTTCACTGCACCTCGGTGTACACGTGACAATAAACCAAACTGAACCATGTTTCCTTAATAATTATAATATCATATTCCCATGTGCTGAAACATGCTCGGAGGTCATCTGCTTTACCTGCTACATGCATTAGAGTAATTCAGATTCAACTTTATTGTCATTGTGCAGTGTACAATACAGAGACAACGAAATGCAGAGACAACGAAATGTAGAGTAAATGTAGTTTAGTCTGTTAGATCTTCCACACTCCCTGCCCTACCCCTGCATGGTCACCTGCTGGATTTTCTGTAATCTATATGTTTGCTTCATCTTTCTCATCTGATACTGCTTTGAGTCCCACCCACATGTTAGACTAGTTTATACCCTCCTGAACAGCACCAACAAATCTCCAAAGGACCCTGCTCCCTCTCCAGTGCAGATGTGATTTATCCCTCTTGTGCAGGTTGTTTCTACTCCTGAAGGGATCACAAATGGTTCCAGTAGCTGAAGCCATCTTGTCTGCCCCAGCTCTTCAGTCATGTATTCATGCCTACTCTTATTAGTGGGCGGCACATGGAATAATCTTGAGGTGACTGCCCTAGAGGCCTTGCTCTTTAACGTGTAGAACTGCAGATGACACAAAATGCTGGAGTAACTCAGCGGATGAGGCAGCATTTATAGAGAGAAGGAATTGGTGACGTTTCGTTTTGAGATTCTTCTTCAGACTGATGTCAGGGGAGGGGGTGAGACAAAGAAAGAATGTAGGCGGAGACACTAAGGCTAGTGGGAGAACTGGGAAGATGGAGGAGAAGGAGAGAGAAAGCAAGGGCTATTTGAAGTTAGAGAAGTCAACGTTCATACTGCTGGGGTGTTAACTAATCAAGTGAAATGTGAGGTGCTGTTCCTCCAATTTGCGCTGGGCCTCACTGTGACAATGAAGGAGGCCCAGGACAGAAAGGTCAGATTGGGAATGGGAGGGGGAGTTGAAGTGCTAGGCCATCGGGAGATCAGCTTGGTTATGACGGACTGCGGGGAGGTGTTCAGCGAAACGATTGCCGAGTCTGTGCTGGGTCTCGCCGATGTAGAGAAGTTGACATCTGGAACAGCGGATGCAGTAGATGAGGTTGGAGGAGGTGCAAGTGAACCTCTGTCTCACCTGGAAAGACTGTTTGGGTCCTTGGATGGAGTTGAGGGGGGAGGTAAAGGGACAGATGTTGCATCTCCTGTGGTTGCAGGGGAAAGTACCTGGGGTGGGGGTGGTTTGGGACGAGTTGACCGGGGAGTTACGGAGGGAACGGTCTCTGCGGAAAGCAGAAAGGGGTGGAGATGCGAAGATGTGGCCAGTGATACGATCCCGTTGGAGGTGGCGAAAATGTTGGATTATATTCTGTATGCGACGGCTGATGGGATGGAAGGTGAGGACAAGGGGGACTCTGTCCTTGTTATGAGTGGGGGGGGGGGGGGGAGTGATTGCAGATCAGCGGGATATCGAGGAGACCCTGGTGAGAGCCTCATCTATAATGGAAGTGGGGAACCCCCCCCCCCCCCCGTTCCCTAAAGAACGAGGCCATCTCCGATGCCCTGGTATGGAAAACCTCATCCTGGGAGCAGATCCGGTGTAGACGGAGGAATTGGGAGTAGGGGGGTAGTCTTTGCAAGAAGCAGGGTGGGAAGAAGTGTAGTCAAGATAGCTATGGGAGTCAGTGGGTTTGCAGTGGATGTCAGTCAATAGTCTGTTTCCTGAGATGGAGATGGTGAGACCTAGAAACGGTAGGGACATGTCAGAGATGGTCCAAGTGAATTTGATTGCAGGATGGAAATTAGTGGGGAAATTAATGAAATGAGTGAAGTTCTGCATGGGTACAGGAGGTAGCAGTCAATGTAGCGGAGGTAGAGTTCGGGGATAGGGCCAGTGTACGCCTGGAGCAGGGATTGTTCGATGTACCTACAAAGAGGTAGGCATAGCTAGGGCCCATGCGAGTGCCCATAGCTACGCCTTGGATCTGGAGGAAGTGGGAGGAGTCGAATGAGAAGTTGTTGAGGCTAAGGACCAGCTCTGCTAGGCAGAGGAAAGTATTGGTGGACGGAAATTGGCTGGTTCTGGGGTCGAGGAAGAAACGGAGGGCTTTAAAACCTTTCTGGTGGGGGGGGGTGGAGATGTAGAGTGACTGCCTCACCCACTGAGTGACTCCAGCATTTTGTGTCTACCTTTGATTTTACCAGCATCTGCAGTTCTTTCTTATACATAGAGAACTGCAGATGCTGGTTTAAATCGAAGGTAGACACAATCGTTGAAGAGAGGAGGAGAACTTCTTCAAAGTAGTCGTCGGAGAGAGGAGGAGGATCAGTCTGAAGAAGGGTCTCGACCCGAAACATCACCCATTCCTTCTCTCCAGAGATGCTGCCTGACTCGCTGAGTTACTCCAGCATTTGGTGTCTACCTTGCTGTTTAACATTCTGCGTAGCTCCCTGTATTTAATTTGCATGACCTTGTCTCCCTGCCTGCATCATTGAAAGCAATATGGGCCAAGGCCTCTACCCACTGCCTCACCGTGAATTATTTGGCCAAATAATGCAAGTTTTATTGTTCCCACCTGCATTTAAATCTGAAAATTAAATCTGAATAAGGGTCCTGACTCGTAATGTCTGTTCGTAACCCCAAATATGAGTGGCTGACCTGCTGAGTTTCTCCAGTACTTGTATTTTGATCAAAGTTCTGCAGTTCCTTGTCTCCATATTTAAATCATCAATATAATATGTAGTGCAGAAAGCAAGGGACTGAGGACTAAACCCTGCAAAATGTTACTATCCCTTTCTTTGTGTTTGGACATCTGGATTTTATTAGATTTTTACTTGCCAGCCCTTTTTCATATCCATTCTTTGCTTTTGTAACTTCCCTTTTTAATTTCACTCTTGCCCTTAGTGTAGTCTTCTTGGAGTTGGTCTTGCTGTCTGAGATCAGCTTCCATTTTTATCATGCTCTTTAAGAACCTTCTCATCAAGGCAATGTTCTATATTTGGCAGTCCCTGGCTTGCTCTTTATCCTAACGCCCCAAATCTCTTCCTTGAATGGCTCCCATTGTTTTTGTACTAATATGCCTTCCAGGACTATTTCTAGCCCATGTTTGCCAATTTCCTTGAGTCCAGTAAAGTTGGCCTTGTGGTAAAATAAATCTATATTTAGGTTTGGGTTTATTATTGTCACCTGCACTGAGGTATGGTTTTGCATGCTATCCAATCGGATCAGATATACCATACATAAAAACAATCGAAATACAACTCTGTACAATGGAAAGAGCAAAGGGGAAAGATACAGAGGGCAGAATATATTTCTCAGCATTGTTGTGCATCAGGAGCATAGACAAAGTCTGAAGAAGGGTCTTGACCCGAAACATCACCGTTCCTTCTCTCCAGAGATGCTGCTTGTCCCGCTGAGTTACTCCAGCTTTTTGTGTCTATCTTTGGTTTAAACCAGCATCTGCAGTTCCTTCCTAGACAAAGTCCAATGTCTACCTTGGCTTCTGACATAATGGCTTAAAAGTCTCCTTGAATGCAATTTAGAAATTCTAACCATCTATACTGATGATAGCCCAGTTATTGGTAGGCCAATTGAAATCAACCACAACTGTCTGAGTGTTTTAGAACTTTCAGATTTCCCTCCCTCCAAATTTCCTCTTCTATCGCCCATGAGCTGTTTCGAGGTCTGCATTACAATCGGAGAAACGTGTTTGTCACTTTTTTCTATTTTGGTCCAACACATTATTGTCTTCACCTCGCGCTTTACACTGCTTTGTGAAAGCGACCTACATTATGAAAGAGCTTTTTCATTCCGGTCATTCCCTCTTCTACTTTCTTCCATCAGTGGAATATACAAAGGCTTGGAAGCATGTACCATTAGATTCAGGAATAGTTTCTTCCCAGTTGTTATGGCAAGTGATTAGTGTCTTGTCAGTGGTGGGAACACAACCTTTACTGCATTTTTTAACCATTCTGGAAGGTGGGGTTTAAATAAATCTAAGTTTGCCAATTGCAAATATTTAAATAACTATTACAAATGAATATTTTAATAAATATTTCAGTAAAAAGAATAGTTTGTTACCTAGTCACTTTGGACTCGAGAGATCATAATGCTTCCTAAATGATGAAAATCACAAAGCATTGGAGAACCAAAACATAATAGTTACAGAAAATTATTAAAAACAATCCAAACAATACCATTTATTTGTCATTTGAGCCTCACATGAAGTTCAAACGAAATTTGGTTTCTGCAGTCATACAAGAAAAGAACCAAGACACACACCAACACAATTTACACAAACATCCATCACAGTGAATCTCCTCCTCACTGTGATGGAAGGCAAAGTCTTGTTTCTCCCCTGCTCTCCATTCCTCTCCCGATGTCAAAGTCAAAGCCCCCGGCGGGCGCTAGCAAGTCCGCGGCCATTTAATTGCAAAAGCTATTGAAGTGTCAGTGTTAGTATTTAGGCTGCTTTACATAGCAGTTCTACATCAGCTATACCAAGTTTTTGTAAGGGCACATCTAAAGAATTGTTAAATTTGCAGAGGCTAATTGATTTTAAACAAAGATTCCAAAAGTAATAATTTGAATAATTAATTATTGTGAAACTTTTGTTCCAACCAGAATTGCTATGCCAAAGAAATCAGTGCCCCCTGAGTGTTTAGGGTCTACACAGCAGTGGAGCTTCTCCCTGTACTCAAAGCGATGAGCTTTGCTGAACAGACTAATGAGTTGATCATTATAAAGATGCACAGTACTGGAGTAACTCAGCGGGTTGGGCATCATCTCTGGATCAATATGCTGCATAATTCTGCTGCTATTTGAAATGTTCTCTCAACAAATACTAGGTCATTGTCACAAGCAGATGCCCATGACAAAGTGGGCACTGATGATGGTCAATGATGACTGGACCCTTCTCTTTCTTGAGGGTCTGATTTTTGGAAGCAGCAGCTTAAATATCACACCACAGTTTCCTTCACTTTCCTCAAATTGCCATTTGCTTAACTAACGTGGTATACTTGGAATATATGCGGATTTCACAGGTGCTACGATTGCAAAACAGCAGTTACAATTGCTGAGCAGCAGGTTACTGGCATGGCCACTTTGATCTGGCCAAGAATTTTATTCAATTCTGAATGGAACTGCCATTGACAAAATAATTTGGATTAGGATGCTTATGAAACCATTCATTAGTATGGAAAATCTGGAAATATAGGCACTAGTTAAGAATTTAAATTGAACAATAGATTTCTGACAATAAGGTAGGCAAAATTTCTAACTTCCAGGTTCAAGCTTATTTATCTCTAAATGTTGACAGATGATTATATAATTAGCATTTAATAGTGTACCCAAGATAGGCACAAAATGCTGGAGTAACTCAGCGGGACAGGCAGCATCTCTGGAGAGAAGGAATGCGTGACGTTTTGGGTCGAGACCCTTCTTCAGACAGTCGTGGGAGAGGGAAACGAGAGATATGGAAGGGTACAAAGAGCTTGTAAGGTGCGAAAAAGACAGATCAAAGCAGCTGATCAAGGAAATGTACAATGGTTCATTGTTGGATAAGAGGAAGGTGACAATGAGGCATACAACTGAAATTAACCAGGAGGACAATGGAACTCGTAGGAGAACTAGGGTGGGGGAGGGACGCAGGCTGGGAAAACAAGGCTTGCTTGAAGATAGAGAAATCATATGTGTCTTTTTACAATACTGGAGAGCTTTTGACAAACAAAATTAGTATTCACTTTTTTACACCAATATTTTCCTTAAAAAAATCTACCCATCATGTGAAACCTTATAAATAGCTGATATAAATTAGATAACTTCAAGACTGAAAGTTAAAATATTTTTTTTCATGATATACAAATTTTCATCGTTTTACCACCAATTTGGACACCAAAAATGTGACATTAAAAACAGTGCCACATTTAGTTATGAATATTTTATTCATAAATAAACTTCATGTGGCCCCTCATACATATATGTTTTGATGAAGTTCTAGGCTTAATATCTTCATCAATACCAGGAGAAAAATACAGTAAATTAAAAGGTAATACAGTACAGTAAAGATACTGTAACGGTCTTTGTGCTTGGTGTCTTTTGTCACCACGACCGTTATATCACAGAGGCTCCAAACCTCTAATGCTTTACAAAAACCTAACGAGGTATCTTATGGTAGTTTAAGTAGGAACTGCAGATGCTGGAAAATCAAAAGTAGACAAAAATGCTGGAGAAACTCAGCTGGTGAGGCAGCATCTATGGAGTGAAGGAAATAGGCGACATTTCAGGTCGACCCATCTTCAGTCTCAGGAAGGGTCTCTACCTGAAACATCGCCTATTTCCTTTGTTCCATAGATGCTGCCTCACCAGCTGAGTTTCTCCAGAATTTATTTCTTATGGTAGTAGCTATTTTGGGTGAGTTAATTATTTTTTCTTATTTTCCAATTTAAGAGAAAGCAGGGACTCTGCAGGTGAATCTTGGTCAGGTTGGGAGAGTGGACGGAAAAGTGGCGGATGGTATGTACCGTAGCAAAGTGTGGAGTCATGCATTTTGGTAGTGGGAATAAAGGCGTAGACTATTTTCTAAATGGGGAGAAAATTTAGGAATCAGAGGTGTACAGGGACTTGGGAGTGCTGGTGCAAGACTCCCCAAAAGTTAATTTTGCAGGTCTTATTGATAGTAAGGAAGGCAAACTCAATGCATTTATCTAGAGAGGACTAGAATACAAAAACAGGTGTAATGCTGAGAGGTGCTGGTCAGACCACCTTTGGAGTAGTGTGAGAAATTTTGGGCCCCATATCTGAGGAAGGATGTGCTGGCGCTGGAAAGGGTCCAGAGGAGGTTTACGAGAACTGATCCCAGGAATAAGTGAGTGAACATGTGATGAGTGTTTGATGGCATTGGGCCTCTACTCGCTGGGGTTTTGGAGGGTAAGGGAGGACATTGAAATTTGCAGAATAGTGAAAGGCCTGGATAGAGTAATGTTGAGAGGATGTTTTCACTAGTGGGAGAGTCCTAAGATCAGAGGCCATAGCCTCAAAATGGAGACGGAGATGAGGAGGAATTTCTTTAGTCACAGAATGGTGTATCTGTGGAATTCATTGCCACAGAGGCTGTGAAGGCCAAGTCAATGGATATTTTTAAGGCATAGTCAGAAAGATTCTTGATTAGTATGGGTGTTAGGAGTTATGGGGAGAAGAAAGAAGAATGCAGTCAAGAAGGAAAGATAGATCAGCCGTGATTGAATAGCGGACTAGAATTGGTGGCTGAATGGCCTAATTCTGCTCCTGTCCCTGTTTTTGACTGGGGGGAGGAGGAGGCAGGAACGGAGCTGTGGTATAGCAAGGAGACCCCTGTGAGGGCCTCATCTACGATGGAAGAATGTGGACATCTCGGATGTCCTGGTATGGAACACCTCATTTTGGGCACAGGTGTGGTGTATTTGGAGTATGGGATGGAGTCTGCAGGAGGCAGAGTGGAAAGAAATTTACTCTAGATAGCTCTAGGAGTCAGTAGGTTTATAATAGACATCAGTCGATAATTTATCTCCTGTGATGGAGACAGGGAAGGGAGATGTTGGAGATGGTCCAAGTGAAATTTGACTGCATGATGGAAATTGGTAGTGAAGTTAATGAAGTATTAATGTGGATTGATAAGGTTGAATAGTCTATTACTACATTATTTTTATGAAAAGGTGGTTTCAACTTTATTGTGGCAAATGGTCTGTGTTCTGGTCCCGTAATTTTTGTTAAGTGTGGTAAAGTTTTGGTTAGACTGGTTTGAATAAATGATAGTGGTACATTTCTGGTTAAACTGTATCTACTGTACTGCATTCAGTTGTTGCGTTGTATCCGTGCAGCCTTGGACAATTTGTGCTTCAGGTTGAAAAAACACATTACAAGGTTTGAGTTCAAGAACAGGTTGCCTAGATCAGCCTGAAAGGAAATGGAAACATTTAAGAGTAAAGGGACACCTTAAAAATATTAACTGGCCTTTACAATTGAGTGAAGCATTTCACTCAAAGTGAGGAATATCTGGGAGCCTTTGCCAAAATGCTGCTATATTAAAACTATCATTTTATTTAAATGGAAATGGAGTAGGTGGGTGGAACTTTAATCTCCATGAGCTACGATTATATTGAATTGTGGAGCAGGTTGAGAACCTGAGGCTTACTGTTGCTATATTTGCAGAAAATGAGGATGTTATTAAGCTTGAAAGAATGCAGAGAAGATTTATGAGTATGTTGCCAGGAGTTGAGTGGCTACAGGAGAGGCTGAGCAAGCCAGGGATCAATTCCTTGGAGCAGAGGAGGCTGAGTGGTGAACTTATAAAGGTGTATAATATCATGAGATGAATAGATAAGGTGAATGCACAGAGTCTTTTACCTAGAATAGGGGAATCATGAACTAGAGGACATAGATTTACAATGAGAGGAAAAATATTTAATAGGAATCTGAGGGTCATCTTGTTTCCCCTACATAGGGTGCTGGGTATATGGAATGAGCTGGTAAAGGATGTAGTTGAGGCAAGTTCTACAAAAACATTAAAAAAAAAACATTTGGATAGGTATATGGAAAGGTTTAGAGGGATATGGGCAAATCGCAGGCAGGTGTTTAGTGTAGATGGGGGTAGCATGAGCAGGTTGGGCCAAAGAGCCTATTTCCATGACGTATTGTTCTATGACTATATTTATAATTGTTGCTTATAATCGCTGCTGCTGCATGCTGTATTTTGTTATCTTTTTGAATGTAACATAAATCAAGGTCTGAGCGGCAGGAACCTGAAGATGCTGTAATTTAGAGCAAGAAACAAATTACTTTTCAGTAGTTCAGTAGGATCCAAGGAAAGATAACTGAATGGATAGCAAATTAGCTCCATGGAAGGAAGCATGGTGGAAGGTTGCTTCTCGAACTGGAGGCCTGTGACTAGTGGTGTGGCTCGAGGTTCGGTGCTGGGTTCATTACTGTTTGTCATCTACATCAATAATTTGGATGAGAACATACAGGGCAAGATTAGCAAGTTTGCTGATGATACAAAAGTGGGTGGTTTTGCAGATAATGAAGATGGTTGTGAAAGATTGCATTGGTTGTGGATCGATTGGCCAGGTGGGCTGAGGAATGGTTTATGGAATTTAATACAGAGAAGTGTGAGGTGTTGCATTCGCAGTGAATAGTAGGCCTCTGGGGAGGGTTGTAGTTCAAAGGGATCTAGGAGTGCAGGTGCATGGTTCCTTGAAGGTCGAGTTGCAGGTAGATAAGGTGTCCAAAAGGCTTTTGGCACATTGGCCTTCATAGTCAGAGTATATCATCGAATCAGCATCAAAGAGCGATGAAAACAACATTGAGGTCCTAACCGCTGAGCTCAGAGGAATGACCATCACCTCCGTCTACAAGCCACCTCCCACACCTTTCCTGATGCCAGAAATACCTTCATCTGGGAAACCAAGGATAGTGATTGGAGACTTCAACAGCCACAGCTCACAATGGGGTTACGCCGGGAACAACGCTGATGGAGATGCAGTGGAAGCATGGGCTGAAACCAACCAGCTCTACCTGATCCATGATGCCAAACAACCAAAGTCCTTTAATAGCGGGCGATGGAAAGCCGGCTACATCCCTGATATCGCGTTTGTCAGCCATAGCATCTCTGGATTGGGCAAGAAGCTGGTACTGAAGCCACTGCCAAAAACCCAACACCGCCCCATTGGCCTTACAGTCAATGCTGCAGTTACCCCAGCCACAGTTCCTTTCCAGAGAAGATTCAACTTTGGGAAAGCGAACTGGCCTGGTTTCCAAGAAGATCGCCCACCTTCCAGCGGACCCCAAAAACTATCAAATCTTCACCAAGTTAGTGCACCAGGCAGCCCGGAAGAACATCCCGAGAGGCTGCCGCACTCAATACATCCCCGGCCTTGACACTCTAAGCAGCGAACTATATGAGCAATACCAACAGCTCTACGAATCTGACCCCTTTGCTGAAAGCACCATGGAAGTAGGTGAGAGACTCATGACCTCCCTATCAGAATGCCGCCAGCGGAAATGGCAAACTCTGCTGGAGACAACTGACATGGCAAAAAATAGCAAAAAGGCATGGAGCCTCATCCGAAAAATCAGCAATGACCCATCAACACCAACAGTATACCACCACGGCCAACCAAGTTGCGTACCAGTTGCTGCTCAACGGGAAATCCACCACCAAACAGCCAAGACCAAAGGCAGACCGACTTCAGCACTCCCAAAACACCGGACTGACTGAGCCGTTCTCCCTTGAAGAGCTCAATATCAGCATCAAAGCCCTCAAGACTGGCAAAGCCATCGGCCTGGACAATATTTTCACAGAGGAGATCAAGCAATTTGGACCTCTGACACGGAAGTGGGTCCTTGAGCTGATGAACAATTGCATGCTGACAAGAAACATCCCAAAGATCTGGAGGAAAACCAAAATCATCGCTCTTCTAAAACCCGGTAAAGATCCAGCATGTGCAAAGAGCTTCCGCCCAATCTCCCTGCTATGCCACCCGTACAAGCTGTTTGAGCGCCTGATCCTCAACAGGCTTGCCCCAGTCGCTGAACCAGCCATCATCCCTCAACAAGCTGGATTCCGACCTGGCAAATCCACAACAAGTCAACTTCTGAATCTCACACAGCACATTGAAGACGGGTTCCAGAAAGGACTGGTGACAGGAGCCATCTTTGTTGATCTGTCTGCCGCGTATGACACTGTGAATCACCGTGGAGAATACCAAAGACCTGGCACTCACGGACCTCATCGGAGCCCCCCTGAAGGATAGGGGCTTCTATGTTGTCCTTAACAACAAGCAAAGTCGCTGGCGACGACAACGGAATGGCCTGCCTCAAGGTAGTGTGCTGGCTCCACTACTATATAACATCTACACCAATGACCAGCCAATGGACCAGAACACTGAGCGGTTCATCTACACCGACGACCTCTGTATAACATCCCAAGAGAGTACGTTTGAAGCTGTAGAAGCGAATCTCACCTCAGCCCTAGATGAGCTACACCTCTACTACGAGCGCAACCACCTACAAGCAAACCCTGCGAAGACCCAAGCCTGCTCGTTCCATCTCAAGAACCGGGAAGCAAACAGACCCCTTAACATCACATGGTCTGGAACACCTCTTGAGCACTGCACCATCCCTGTCTACCTCGGTGTAACACTGGATCGCACTCTCTCCTGGAAGCTGACCAACTCCAAATGGGGAGCCACAGCACACACATTAAGATCTACTGCTCTGGCCCTGTGCTACTCCTCTGTGGAGTATGTGTGTCCTGTTTGGGAGAGATCATCCCATGCCAAGAAACTAGACCCAGCGTTGAATAACACCTGCCACTCAATCACTGGCTGCTTGAAGCCCACCAACATAAACAACCTGCACCTCCTCGCTGGCATTGCCCCTGCCGATGTGAGACGGGAAGTCGCCAGCCGAGTAGAGAGATGACTAAGGCCACTAGTGATGAACGCCACCTCCTCTACGGACGTGTACCCCCGGCCCAACGGCTGAAGTCCAGGAGAAGCTTTCTCAGCCATGTCCAGCCCCTAATAGCATCACGGGAAGAAACCAGACTCCAACTATGGACAAAAAGGCTTGAGGACGACCCCCCTCCTACTGACATGGGTATCCCTCCTTCTGAAGCCCTCCCTCCGGGCTCAGAAGCACCATGGATCCAGTGGAAGATGCTCAACCGCCTGAGAACAGGAACAGGGCGATAAAAAGCTGCCATGGCCAGATGGGGCTATAAAACTGGCCAAACCACCTGTGAATGTGGAGAAGAGGACCATACAATGCAGCACTGCCTTGTCTGCCCCCTACTACCCAACCAGTGCAGCCCAAAGGATCTTGCAGTGTTCAATAAAAACGCAAAGGACTGTGTAAAGGAATGGGAAACTGTCATATAACCAACCAGCTTCAAAGACACGAAAAGAAGAAGAAGTCAGAGTATAGAAGTTGGGAGGTCATGTTGCAGTTGTATAAGACGTCGGTGAGACCGCATTTAGAATATTGTGTTCAGTTCTGGGCACCATGTTATAGGAAAGATATTGTCAAGCTTGAAAGGGTTCAGAGAAGATTTGCGTGGATGTTGCCAGGACTAGAGGGTGTGAGATTATAGGGAGAGGTTGAGTAAGCTGGGTCTCTATTCCATGGAGCGCAGGAGGATGAGGGGTGATCTTGTAGAGGTGTACAAAATCACGATAGGAATAGATCGGGTAGATGCACAGAGTCTCTTGCCCAGAGTAGAGGAATCAAGGACCAGAGGACATAGGTTCAATGTGAAGGGGAAAAGATTTAATAGGAATCTGAGGGGTAATCTTTTTCACACAATGGGTGGTGGGTGTATGGAACAAGCTGCCAGAGGAGGGTGTTGAGGCTGGGACTATTCCATTGTTTAAGAAACAGACAGGTACATGGATAGGACAGGTTTGGAGGGATATGGGCCAAGCGCAGGCAGGTGGGACTAGTTATAGCTGGGACATGTTAGGCCGAAGGGCCTGTTTCCACACTGTATCACTCTATGACTGACTCTACTGGAGGAACCTAGGAGGTTGAGAAGCATTTGGGAATGTGTCAACATTTTGATCGAGAAATTGGTTTTAAATTAGATTCTTATTTAGCATTTTGCCTTTTCTATTGAGTAAAATCACAGCTAATCTGATTTTAGCCTTGATGCATTCCTGCTGCTCCACAAATTCCTTGATTCCCTATCAATTTATTCCAGCCTTGAAATGTAGTTAATAACACTGGCTCCACTGCATTTAGGCGAGGGAATTGTGAAGATTTATGATCTGCAGAGAAAATCTTTCTTATTTCTCTCTTAAGTGGTGATCCTTATTCTGAAACCATCCTCCCCTCTAGTTCTGGACCTCCAATGAAGGATCTATCTACACCATGGGTCTTTCTCAAATGAACTTCTCTTTGCAAGTGTTTGAGATAAAACATTGATGACAAAGCAGTACAATTACACTGCACCGTTAACCAGTTTTACGTATACTTGCACATTATGCTCCGTGACATGTGAGCCGAGGTAATGAACATCAATGAACGATGAAAGCCAACCTTATTTTTATTTCCCATGCTGCTACCGTAACATTAAAAAGATGCAGTAAGAAGCATTAGAATCTGGGATACTAATGAAAAAGATCGACACTCGATGGCCCTGTAGAAGCTGGAATCTTGAGTAAAAGACAGTGCTGGACTAATTTGATGGGCAGGCAGCATCTATGGAGGGAATGGTTGGCGATGTTTTAGGTTGGAACCCTCTTCAGACTGAGAGTAAAAGATATGTTGCCCATGTCAAATTTTCAATCCGAGGATAGCAGTCTTGGTTCTAAATAACAGATTTCATCACAATTGTGTCAAGCTTTGTAGACTCATCAAATCTTTAGCTAATGTCTTGCATTTAAAGTACCAGTTCTCATTGCAGTTCCAAAACGATTAGATTAATGAGGGGGAAGGTGGGGGGGATGCGTAATTGAAGATTTGATCAAGTATCAACATAAAGAATGATATTGGAAGATACAATGTGATGAAGGGCCACAGGTACTTGGGTAGGAAATTTCAAATAGTGGGAGCCAAACATCAGCCTGCTGATGCCATATTCATTGAGAAAATAGGCAGGCGATAGTATGGCTTGCATAGAATAATAAATATACAGCATTGGGAAAAGTCCTGCTGTCCAACTTGTCCAAGCCGACCAACATGTCTCCCTGAGCCAGTCCTATTTGCTGCATTTGACCCCTATCCCTCTTTATGTTTACTATGCATGTACTTGTCCAAATGTCTTATTACATTGCAATTATGCCTCTACAGCTTCTTCTGATAGTTCATTCCATATACCCATCACCCTCTGTGTGGAAAAGGTTGCCCACTGGTTCCTTTTAAATGTTTCCCCTCTCACCTTAAAATGTTGCCCTCTACTTTTAGACTCTACCATGGAAAAAAGGCAGACCATTCTCCTTGCCTATGTCTCACATGATTTTATCTAGCTCTTCAAGGTCATCCCAAAATCACCTCTGCTATGAGGGGGAAAAATAATCCAAGCCTGCCCAGTCATATAACTTAAGCCAACCAGCACTAGTGACGTCCTTGTGACAGGTTGAGTGAGTGGGCAGATACAGCATATTATAAATAAATGTGAGGTTATACACTTTGGTGGCGAAAACAAGAGGGCAGATTGTTATCTCAATGGGGTTAGGTTAGGTAAGGGGGAGGTACAGAGAGACCTGGGCGTCCTTGTACACCGGTCACTGAAAGTTGGCGTGCAGGTACAGCAGGCAGTGAAGAAAGTTAATGGAATGTTGGCCTTCATAACAAGAGGATTTAAGTATAGGAGTAGAGAGGTTCTTCTGCAGTTGTATAGGGCTCTGGTAAGACCACATCTGGAGTATTGTGTACAGTTTTGGTATCCTAATTTGAGGAAGGACATCCTTGTGATTGAGGCAGTGCAGAGTAGGTTCACGAGATTGATCCCTGGGATGGCGGGACTGTCATATGAGGAAAGATTGAAAAGACTAGGCTTGTATTCACTGGAGTTTAGAAGGATGAGGGGGAATCTTATAGAAATATGTAAAATTATAAAAGGACTGGACAAGCTAGATGCAGGAAATTTTTTCCCAATGTTGGGCGAGTGCAGAACCAGGGGCCACAGTCTTAGAATAAAGGGGAGGCCATTTAGGACTGAGGTGAGAAAAAACTTTTTCACCCAGAAAGTTGCGAACTTGTGGAATTCCTTGCCACAGAGGGCAGTGGGGGCCAAATCACTGGATGGATTTAAGAGAGAGTTGGATAGAGCTCTAGAGGTATGGGGAGAAGGCAGGCACGGGTTATTGATTGGGGATGATCAGTCATGATCGCAATAAATGGCGGTGCTGGCTTGAAGGGCCAAATGGCCTCCCACTGCACCTATTTTCTATGTTTCTATGAAATTTTTCCAGAGTAATGACATTCTTCTGAGACCTGGGTGACCAGAAATGCACACAATACTCCAAGTGTGGTCTGGCCAATAATGTGCAGTCACCGATTCCTACAGAACAGACTGAGGCCCTATGGCACATCTCATCCATGCCGACTAAGATGGTGCATCTGTTGTCCTATTTCCCCTGGCCATATCCCTCTAAACCTTTCCTTTCCATGTACCTGTCCTAATGTATTTAAAATGTTATAATTTGTACCCGTCTCAACTACTTCCTCTGATAGCTTGTTCCAAACGTCCTCGTCTGGAAAAAGTTGCCCCTCGGGTTCCTATTAAATCTTTCCCCTCTCACCTTAAAACTATGCCCTCTGGTACTTGATTCCCTTATCCTGGGAAAAAGACTATTTATTTATCTCATGATTTTATACACCTCTATAAGATCACTCCTCAGCCTCCTGCATTCCGAGGAATAAAGTCTTAGCCTGCCCACCTTCTTCCTATAGCTCAGGCACTTGAGTCCTGACAACACCCTCGTAGATTTTCTCTGCACCCTTTCCAGCATCATGGCATCTTCCTACAGCAGAACACAATAGTCCAAATGCAGCCTCACTGACGTAGTTTTAGAAAATTGGTGCTTTAGATAGTATGATAGATAATGATTTAAAAAATGTGAGATCAGGGTCTGGGAAGATTGCGGGGTACATAATTGGGATAGATGATAAAAGAACAAAATTGTTTCTCATTTGGAAACAGTATTTTCACCAGTTACTCGGCCAACATATGAAGAAATTAATCACATTTTATAACATAGAACACATTCAAAACGGGTAGGATTGGGTTTCCTGATAAGAATTGGAGATTAGTCTCAAATCAAGATACTTTTGAATCAGTTGGCCAGGTGAGTTTTATCTTAAATGATTTGACCTTTTCCTTGGACTATGGCCCCTAACCCAGAACTCTCTGGCTGCTAGGAACATCCTTGCTGCATCTAATCAGTCTCGTCCTGGTAGAATTCTGGAGGTTTCTGATGGGATCCCTTTTTAATCTCTAATAATTATTTGCCTCTTACTCTCTAATAATTATTTGCCAAATTGGCCCAATCCTCTCTTTGCCAACGTGTCACCGATGAATCAGTTTAGTGACCCTCACTTCATAGTAAGATAAGGGGACCGGAGCTGTGCACAATATGTGAGGTGTGGCCTCACAGGACCCTGTATAACCAACCCATAAAATCTCTAAAACTATGTTCAAATCCTGTTGCTATGAAGGCCGGCGTGCATTTGCTACTGCAATTGTGTGCTGCCCCTGCTTGCTCCCAGGAGCCCAAGAACTCTTGTCTTGTTGCACTTCCTCCGTATACATCTATCGCCATTTAGATAATTTGACTTCCTTTTATTGCGACCAAAGATGATAACCTCACATTTATCCACATTACTCTGCATCGACCATGTATCTGCTCAGTCACTCAATGTGTCAAAGCAGCCTGGAGTATTTCTGCAACCTTGTCAAGGCTCACCTTCCAACTAAGTTTCATCTGAGTTATAGCATTTAGTTTTCTTTCATAGCTGGGGAGTCTGCACTGATCCCTGATAGAGGGGGACATCATTTCCCTACTAATACCAATTTCATTTTGTTCCATTGATCTTTTCTTAGTACAAGTAGAATAAGTTGTATGTATTCTGTGTGCAGGCCCACATCTTATTGTAGAATGGGGTGATATGTCATGATTCCATGTTTTTCCATCCCATGAAGATGAATCATTTTAGTTAACTAGCATGTGGGTTATTACTGGACATTCTTATAGATTTTTAATTCTCTCCAAAGATTTTTTAGAAATGGTAAAAAAAAAATGTGCAAAATCAAAATTAAGACCTTCACACCTACTTTGGAAGTTGGTTTAAGAAGGAACTGCAGATGCTGGAAAATCAAAGGTAGACAAAAATGCTGGAGAAACTCAGCAGGTGAGGCAGCATCTATGGAGCGAAGGAAATAGGCAATGTTTCGGGTTCAGACCCTTCTTCAGACGTTGGTTTGTTTCTGCTGGATCCATGCAGTCTCTTCCCAGTTGTCTCATTCAGGAAATCGATCAATATTTACAATAAAAGTGTGCAGCATTTCTTGAAATATATCCCAAAGAAAACCTTGAGATAGAAAGGTCTGAGAAGAACACCAAAGACTTAAGGTGTTCTCGGAGCTCCAGGAGTTTGATTCGGGGAGATTATATGAACTAATCCTGTGTTTCATGGAGTATCAAAGGTTAAGTAGAGATTTGATTTAAGGGGTTTAAGACTTCTGAAAGAATTTATAGGGTAGATGTAATGGGGGTTATCTTGGCAACATAATGTTAAGTTCTGAGTCAGCCCATTTAGCTGAGAAGTTAACAGCAATGAGTTCTTAATGCATGTACAATTCTAAATTGATTTCTTTCCTAGGCAAGGGTGTTAAATGTCATGGAGGCCAGCAAGGCAGATAGATAATTTTGTCATTCCAGTGCTAGTCAGGGAAAGAGCTTTTGGCAATTGACTTTTGAGTGTTTCCTTGTTGTGGTCCTTTCCCTTTAAGTTTTTAATCCATATTTCTTATTGACCTAGAGGGAAAATAAAATGGAATTGGAGAAATAAGAATGGTATTTTGAAGGAAATTCTAATAGTGGACACATTAGTATTGCATATAATTATGACTAAATTCTCTTGTAAGCACTGAAAACCTTGGTATAAGGAGCTTTATACATCCATAGATACTTCCAGGTTTGATTTAGCACGATTTAACATACCGTGAATGATGTTAATTATGTATACATGATACTGTTTACTGTGGTAAGAGGCAGACGTGCAGTTGAAAGTAAATAGCTGAAAGTTGCTGGCCAAATTGTGCCAAACCTCTGTTATCTTCAACAAAATAGTATTTTGATGCCTGCTTCACTATATTTCTCAGAATTACACTCACCAGAGAAGCTGGGTTCATAATTACAAGCACATGGATCTGTTACTGACTTGCCATAAAAATTACCAGTCAATTGTAGTGATCATGACATTTCATTTCTTAAGGCTGTGAATTTTTTTTTAGAAGATTCCAAAAAAATCATGTTAAAAATCCTACATTTCCTTTGGCTTTCTTTATCTTTCAGTTCCTGATTTGAATTCCTCCTCCTCTTCCTTCTTGCTGTACTCTTTACTCAGACCCATGTCTCTTTCCCATTCACCGAATCTAATTTCTGAAGGAAGTGCGGTGTTGGTTGGCTTTTTTATTCTGGCTTGACCTGTTGGCATTTTCTTGCTGTGCCGTTATGTATTTTCAGCAATTTAGCAGGCAAAAATATTTTTAATTGAAAAGCAAGTCTACCTAATGCTTTAAAAAGACCAGCTTCATAAATTGACCCGTGGAATTTGGTGTGTTTTCTTTTATTTTGTTGATTATAACTTCTCTTTTCTCAGTATAACATGCTACCGCTTTTAATTTCAATATTTTCTACAAATTATAATTCTCTCTGTTTCCATCATGATTTAATGGAGAGGGTTGAGCAAGTGCCACCATCACAAATGAGCAACAATATTCCTTTTGGAAATAGAAGGCAATTGCCTTGATTTGTTTTTATGTTTCCATACTCTATCTCCACAGAGATCTTCATATTATGCTCAGCAGAAATGTGCATCACATTATTGATGTTTGCGGTTCACGCTCAAAGGTTAGGTTGGTGCAATTATTTCTGTTGTCAACCTCTTGATGTGATGCAACTGCAACTGTTCCTTGACTTCTGAAAGGAATGTGTTCCTGGGAAACATTTTAATTAACTGAAATTTAATAAATTGAAAAAGCTAAGCAAACGGTAGAGATTGATATGTTGTATGAGAACATTAACCGTGTATTTACTACTGCTGGTTCAATTGGGTTTATTAGGACGGGATGTTTCTGTTATATTGTGGCATATAATAAGTTCAGAAGCTCTGACGTGTGTAAATAAATTTAGTGCTCATGTGACTGGGAATACTATTTATTACTAATGCTGTACAGATAATGACATGTCTGCTATTGACGTCAATTCTAATTCACCTATCCAACGAAGAACTTGGTTTGGAATGTTCAAGTGGTGATGGATGGAAGCATGTTTAAATGACAGTATTCAGCAGTTGCCTGTCTTAAATAATACCAATTCCTTGCAATAGATTGTCTACTTTGTTGTAAAATCTGCAATTAATATTGCAGAAATATACTGAAAACGAATCTGTCAAAAATAGTACATTTAGCAATTAAATAAATTGGACTGCACTATAATATGGTCACTGCTACCCTATGGTACTGAAATTTGGCCTCCACAGGATAACGCCACCATGACTCGGTTTTAATGTAAGCGTTTTGTGTTGGCTAAGTTACATCAGCAGACAACTAATTACAGATGCGGAGAATTGTGCTTGTTCAGTTCCTTGTAATGCTGGCTAATTAATCATCATGACATCAGACAAAATTGAAGTATTGTGGCTGAAATAAAAACTGAAAATGCAAGTTTAGTGTTTAATAGGATTATATCAAATTGATCTTCCATCAGAATTGGAGAAAAATTATGATAGATACATAAAGCTGGAATAACTCAGCCAGTCAGACTGCATCTCTGGAAAAAAGGAATAGTTGACGTTTTGGGTCAAGACCCTTTAGACAGAGTCGGGGGGGGGGGAAGGGGAACAAGAGATATAGACTGATGTAGAGAGATACTGAACAAATGAATGAAAGATATGTAAAAATGAAGCTGGTTTGAAGGCACGGATAGAGATGGGAAGAAGTTAACTGGAATATCTGGTGGAGAAGAAAGAAACTAAATTGAACACACTTGATTAGATGATAAAATAGATACTTGTGTAAGACAAAAAGAAGAATGATGTAATAAAAAAAAAAAGCAGGAGCCATCAATAGTACTAGAGATATTATCTGTTGCTTCATGTGAATTGAACTTTTTACAAGTGAATGGAGAATTTTGTTCAAAATACTTAAAGATAAGATTCTTGTCTATAATTTGATGTGCTTGTAATTTGGGCTTGTGGCAAAACTGGCTTTACAGATCAAACCATATGCCTGCTATAAAGTTAATTGGGCAGGTAAGTGAGTGGGAGGAGTGTTGTGGGAGGGGGAGTAGCATAGTCAGGAATTGGAAGAATGATTGGGACTGAATGAGAGGGGCCACGGTAAGGGTCCATTGTTGAGGGTTCACTTCACTTTGGGTAATATGGAGGCACAAGAGACTGCAGATGCTGTAATCTTGAGTAACTGCTGGAGGAACTCTGCAGGTCGGGCAGCATCTGTGGAAGAAAATAGACAAATGGCGTTTGGATCGTGACTATTCTTACGTTTCAATTGCAGTAATGGTTGGAAAAGAAAACGGGAGCCAGGAGTAAATCTAACTACTAGTTGGAGAATATGGCATTGTCAGTAGTTTTTGAGGAGGAAAGAATTGTTGGCAATCTGATATGAGAGTGGTTGGGTCAGCAGGTTAGTCACTGCAGTGGGGAAGTAGAAGGGTGTTGAGAGTTTGGAAAGTGTGTGCACAATGTAAAGGTGTACATTTTAAATTCACTTTTCAAGAACTGTTGACAAGACCAGCAATTTTATAGTGCATTTCTTACTGCCCTTGCACTGCATGGCAGGCTCGATAATTTCACAGCAAGCCACCCCGATGGGCCAGAACTAAACACACCACCAGGAAAAACCAATTGGCTCGTAGCATCTTTGCATCTTTTCCAATGGAGCAATCAAACCAGTCTGACTTCACTTTCCTTGTAGTTGTGCAACCTATTGTCTCTTGCACACCCAACAATTCCCCTGTGATTCTTTGTCACATCTACAATGCAGAATAATTTGCAGTTGTCCGTTAACCTACCCTGTGGGAGGAAATTTGCCTGGTCAGAGAGCGTATGTAAATTCCACATGCAGTCTCCAATGTGGGCATTGAACTTGGATCCTGGAGTTGGGACATGCAGCGGTCACATTTGCCAGACTAGGTGAGGATGGTCGACTTACTCTCCAGATGGATATTATTGAACTTGATAGGTTTAAAAACAATCTGGTAGCATTGTGGTTATTTCAACCCAACTATTTCTTCAGTTTCATTGAAACAACATTGGAACATGGAACCAAAATAGTAAATTACTGGAAGCATGGGCTGTTTGAAAGGTGTTCAGCAATATTATCAATGGGATGATGAATGAAAGGCACTAAATGGCAGAATATAGCGATCAAAATGTAGAGATATAGTTCAAATGTAAAGATTGTTAACATTTGAAGCTGTTGGATCTTAAGTTGTAAATATTGAAGCTGAGGCTATGTTAAATTTATACCTATCTTTGGTTGAGTGACATAGTCTATCCAGATCTGGGCGTCTTACTTTTGAGAGTACGTAAAGGTCATCAAATGTTTAGTCAAAATTAAAAGGACAAGATGGATCTGAAGTAACTGGAGCCCTTCTAAGTAGACCTAAGATTCCAATGTTTTATTCAAAATTATTGGCAAGTCATTGAAATAATGAATGCATAAAGTAAGATGATTACTGAGAATGATTTGGAAATTTATATTTTTTCCCTAGAAGAGATTGAATGGCTTTCCAAGATGAAAATAGGGCATTTCCACATGGTACATACGGATGGTGATTAAAACTTGAAAATTATTGTTAATAAAGTTTAGATTGTGAAGAGCAGTGTATTATAATGAAATGGATAACTTTCATCGAGTTACAGAGCTTGATGTCTGTGCAGTCTCCTGTAAAATACATGTGATGCACCTTTTACAATATGGGTTGGAAAACAAAATTGGAAGTGTAATATCTTGTTGTCCCCGTGGAGTTTGTCCTGGAATTGGGTAAAGAAGGGTGATCTTTAAAATCAATGTGATTGCCATTCCTCCATTCAAATATATTTTAGCTATGATTCAATTAATCCATCGTTTAATAACTTGCTCTCGGTTAGCGTGAAGATTAGAGTGCTCAAATTCTGTGATTAAACCCTTGATTGCATTCGTTAATTCATGATCCGCTTGATAACCGATTTCCTTTTCTTTATATATTAACTGACCATTTTAATATTTAGAATCTCACGAACCTGGAATTTGCATTTTGAAATGGCAAAGGACTTTTGACTTCCAGCTTAGTCCTTCCAGCTTAGGGCAGGGTTCAGTTCCTGAAAATTGTTTGTAGCCAGAACAGTTTGCAAGTCAAAAATACAGCCACGAAAAGAAGGTCCCACAGTGCATAAGATTCATGCAGGGATGGGTTGTCCCATAGGTATCGAGTGTCTGGATAAAGACTGGAGAGACTCTGCTCGTACTCGCTGGAATTTAGAAAATTGAGGGGGGATCTTATAGAAACGTACAAAATTCTTAAGGGGTTGGACAGGCTAGATGCAGGAAGATTATTCCCGATGTTGGGGAAGTCCGGAACAAGTGGTCACAGTTTATGGATAAGGGGGAAGTCTTGGGACCGAGATGAGAGAAACGTTTTTCACACGGAGAGTGGTGAATCTGTGGAATTCTCTGCCACAGAAGGTAGTTGAGGTCAGTTAATTGGCTATATTTAAGAGGGAGTTAGATGTGGCCCTTGTGGCTAAAGGGATCAGGGGGTATGGAGAGAAGGCAGGTACAGGATACTGAGTTGGATGATCAGCCATGATCAAATTGAATGGTGGTGCAGGCTCAAAGGGCCGAATGGCCTACTCCGGCACCTATTTTCTATGTTTCTATGTCTACCTTAGGCTAATAATATTATTTTCAAGTTATTTAATTTTTTTTTGAAGAACACTTCCTAGGCCAGATGGCATATCTCTAGATACAATTCACAAAATGGACATCAACGTGTGTTAACTTGAGTTTGGATTTGATGTGACAAAATTTCAGCTTGCGTCACGAACAATTGCCAGCAGCCCGTTTGGCAAATGCGTTCCATACGAGATATAGTAGCAGAATTAGGACGCTCGACCATTGAGTCTGCTCTGCCATTCGATCACTGGTAATCTATTTTCCCTATTTGACTCCATGCTCCTGCCATCTCGCCGTAACCTATGACTCTTATTCATTTCCCAAAGGTTTGTTCGTATTTATAGACTATACATACATAAACTGGAAACAACCTCTATTTATGTTGTAATACAAGAATTCATGGGTGCTGGAACCTTGAGCAAAACACAAGTGCTGGAGTAACTCAGCATTCTTTGGAGATAATGGATAGGTGACTTTTTTGATCCGTTCCTGAGCTGCTGAGTTACTCCAGCACTTTGTATTTTGCAGCATTTAAGTTGTTCCAGGAGGTGTACTTTTTTTTCATTGGTATACTATGCTTTTATTAGAAAAATGCATAAAATATAATTTTTAATTTCTTTTGAATAAGAGAATGGTTGCTAGCCTTTGAAATCTTGACATTACTTGATTTGTGGTAAGAACCTTTTGGAAGGTATTCTTAATTGGTGAATTTTTATGATTTGGTTCTGGGAATTGTCGGGGAATGAACAGTGTGATTGGCTCGTAATATAATAAACGCACGCACACACACACGCAAGGGACAGAGACACAATTCTATGATGGAGTATCTAGTGCAAGGTTTCCCAAGCTGGGGTAAATTTACCCAGGGGGTAAATTTGTTGATTCTGGATTTGTACATATTTTTTCTCATTGTCTGACTGCGTTTAGTTCTGGTATACCGGTCCGCTCTTGTGTCAGACAACGTTATGTCATCGCTTTGCCACAGCCAGTGCCACATCTGTGCCTCTGCCGAAACGTCTCTCCCGAAACGTTGCCTATTTCCTTCGCTCCATAGATGCTGCCTCACCCGCTGTGTTTTTCCAGCATTTATTTCTACCTTTGTGCCTCTGCGGAGATCGTCTGCACCGCATGCCGGTATCTGTTCATCATTAGTTGTTCATAAATAAGTGAAATAACATTGTTATGTGCTATTAAAGTCGCCAGGGGTAAACGGGACGAAAAAGATTGGGGACCTCTGGTCTAGTGTTTATAAGTAGCATTAGGGTAAAACATATAATATTGGAAAACTAACAGTAGTCATAATAACTAGATGGCTGCAAATATTTTTTTTTATCCTATCAGAGATATAACTTGGAAATTGGTGAAATCTGTATTTATGTAAATTTGGATTCTCGGGTTTATTTCATGGAATGAAGTTTAGTTTAGAGATACAGCGTGGAAACTGCAGCCTACTTAGTCCACGCCGACCAATGGTCCTCCATACACTAGTTTATATAAGCCATATATAAATTGGCTTCTATAAATTTATATATAGGTTTATATAATCTACAAACCTGCACATCTTTGGAATGAAGGAGGAAATCGGAGCACCGGAGAAAACCCACGCGGTCACATAGAGAATGTACAAAATCCATAGAGATATCACCTGTGGTCAAGATCGAACCCGGGTCTCTGGTGCTGCAAAACAGCAACTCTACTGCAGCGCCACTGTGGTCTTTAAATTGTGGGATGTGGGAAATAAGAATTGTTTAAATTTATGAAAATATGATGTCATCTAAGCTAAAATATGCATGACTAAATGTAATTCAAGAGATATTAATTTTCAACGTATCTATTTTAAGTAATGAATTCTCAAGTCAATAATTCAAGTGACAAGCTCTGCCATTTGAGCAAAAATGAATTGATGATATTATCAGACTCTTATGTATGCAAAATATTAATGGGCTTTCAGGACCCTTTTTTAACTATTCATTTGAGAGAGAAGAAGAAAATACAATAGGAATGTCTTGCTGTTTACAAATGCACAACGATTTTTCTGAAGTTGAGCATTATCAAAAAGCATAATTTATAATTTTTTTTATCTGCAGAATTGTTGTTGACTAAAGTGTTGTTTAAAAAAAACCCCGCTGCATTGCAAATCTCCATCTACATTTCTTCAGCAGCACGTCTTGAACATTTTTCCCTTTGAGATTGTAAAGATATTAGTAATGATCATTCAATAATCACTAGTCAGTGGTTCCTGAGGACTAGGAAGTTTGCAAATGTTACTCCACTGTTGAAGAAGCGAGCAGGACTAAAGAGGAATATTTTAGGCCAGTTAGCCTGACTTCAGTGATTGGTACGGTTTTAGAATCCATTATTAAGGATGAGGTTTCTGTGTACTTTGAAGCACAGGATAAAAATTGGCTGATGTCAGAATGTTTTTGTGAAGAGGAGTTCGTGCAAATCTGGTAAAGGTGTCAAAGGTTACAGGGAGAAGGCAGGAGAATGGGATTGAGAGGGAAAGATAAATCAGCCATATTTGGATGGCAGAGCAGACTCGATGGGCTGAATGGTCTAATTCTGCTCCTAAGTCTTATGAAAATCTCCCTCCACCCTTCCCCCTCCTCACAAAATAATTTATTCTGTGGTGAATTTTTCTTTTACACTTTGTAATCAGAGAGGCATGTTGTTCTGGTGCCCAGTTATTGATAGCTTGGCACATGTCTAAAGAGTTGCCGTTCACATATCATAGCTTCAATATATTATCTGCATGAAGAATGAGGAACCTACCATGGCTTAATTGGCAATATCTCTCTACTCTGCAAACTCCATCGCCTAATGCCCCTGTCCCACTTAGGAAACCTGAAATGAAACCTCTGGAGACTGCGCCCCACCCAACGTTTCCGTGTGGTTCCCGGAGGTTTTTGTCATTCTTCCTACCTGCAACCTCCGGGAACCGCATGGAAACCTTGGGTGGGGCACAAAGTCTCCAGAGGTTTCCGTTCAGGTTTCCTAAGTGGGACAGGGGCATTAGACATGATCTGTGAGTACATAAAACGTCATTGCCTTCAAGTTACTCTTAGTCATGCAACATTCTAACTCGGACATAGTTGCTCTGTCCAGCATTGCAAAATCCAGGCATTTCCTAACATGCAGTGGGAATACCTTGATTACACAATCTGTGGTTCTAGAGTCAAGTCAAGAGTCAAGAGTCAATTTAATTGTCATTTGGACCCCTGGGGGTCCAAACGAAATGCCGTTTCTGCAGCCATACATTACACACAAATAGACCCCAGACACAACATAATTACATTTAACATAAACATCCATCACATAACTGTGATGGAAGGCCAAAAAAACTTATCTCTCCACTGCACTCTCCCCCCCCCCCCCCCCCCCCCCGATGTCACAGTCAAAGTCAAAGCCCCCGGCTGGCGATGGCGATTGTCCCGCGGCCATTGAAGCCACGCCGGGTGGTGCGAGGTCGCACACCGGGTCTTGATGTTGGAGCCCCCGGTGTGCGCTCGCAAAGTCCCGCAGCCGTTCCAGCCGCGCGGGGCAATGGTGTTAGGCCCCGCTCCAGGAGCTCTTCGACCCCACAACACGGGCGGGAGAATTCGCCGTTGCAGCAGCCCGAAAAGCGGTCTCCCTCCAGGGAGCCGCGCGGGGTCGTCCGAGCCGTCCGCAGACCCGCAGTAGCAGCCTCCGACTCAGCAGCGGCATCGGCAGCGGCAGCGCTCCTCCACCGCTCCACCCGCTCCGGTCTAGATAACACGCGTCACCATGTCCACACCATAGCAGCTCTTTAAAATATTGATGCAAGTGGTATTCTTGCACCAATCTAAAAGTTCCAAAGTGATTTATCCCCTACACCTTCCCTCCACTGATTACTTTCTCCATCATAATTGAGGAGACTCATTCAATTGAAATATTTACTAAGCTAATTTTGGAGTAAAAATAAACTCAAAATGTAACATTTTGTTGCCTGACTTTTTAAAGTGGCTTTAAGGATTTACTAAAATTGATGAACTAGTCTAATAATTCCAATTAGATATTTAAACCTATAACAGATTTATAATTTTAAATACTTTTTTAGATATTTCATCAGGTGTAAATTTTCCAATATGAGTGTGGAGTATAAAATTACGGAAGTTGTGTTGGTTGCAGCCGTATAAAATGTTGTTTAGGTTATGTTTGGAGAATTGTGCACATACAGGAAGGATGTGGGGGCTTTGGAGAAGGTGCAGTGAAGGATGTGGAGATTCACCAGGATGTTGCCGAGATTAGAGTCTTGGCTATAAGTAGCAGTTGGACAAAGTTGGATTGTTTTCTCTGGAGGCTGCGGGACGACATCATTCAAGTATATATGTATAAAAATATGAGGTAGGGTAGATTGTCAGTCTTTCTCCCAGTATACAAATATCAAATACCAGATGGCATAGATTTAAGTTGAGGGGGGAAATGTTAGAAGAAGATTTACAAAGTAAGTTTTCTTTACACAGAATGGTTAGAACACACTGTCAGGGGAAATGGTGGAAGCAGATACAATAGCAAAGTTTGAGGGGGAATTAGACAAACACATGAAGAGCTAGGAAATAGAGGAATACAGGCCGGTTTAAATTGACATTGTAGTCTGTACAGTGTGGCCCAAAAGGCCTGTTGCTGTGCTGTTCAGTGTTATATAGTGATGATGCTGATTGAAGAATCTGGATCTAATGGATTCAAAATAAGTTTGTTTTATTCCTTTCAGGATTGACGTTATTCTGCAAGTAATGTTATAATGACTAAGGTTGGTTACTTATTTTAACTTTTTTATTAATCAAAAGTACCAGAGTACTGCTTGACCTGCTGAATAGTTCAAGCATTTTCTGTTTTATTTCAGATTTGCAAATGTGTTATATTTTCTGTATTTTCGTTTGTTATGCATCATTGGTCCCATTAATTGTTCGGAGACTGAACTCCTGCAACAAAAATCTTTTTTTTTTTAATAATTTTGAAGGGATCAGAAGATAGATTTCTTCCCGTTTTGCAGAAAATTAATGTGCATAAACTGGTCAGTGTAGCTCTTTTGTTATAACCAATATTTACTTTAACTTCAATTACCCCAAAGTTATCCTCTATCTTGAATTTACTTCTTTGTGCTTGCGTGGCATAAAACTGTTGCAAATAGCTGCAGGGACTGAACTCTAGGAATGAATGACATGTTGACATTTAGACCAGGATGGTGATTGACAAACTTTTAAACACGAGCTTCCGAGGGTGGAATTTGAAACGCATGACCTTGGACATGATACAAATCTTAAGGCCTAATCACGTTTGTCAGAAAGTGAAACAAAGTTAAAACTTAACCAGATCTGGTTCCATGTTTAATCGTTCATTAAGTTTGCATTACTGTTTGCTTTTCGAGGTGAAAAGCTGAAAGACGATCCCCGTGTCACTGATTGGGCAACGGAAATTTTCCCTTGCAGGATTCACAAATCACAACCTGCAAATTTTAAGATCCAAATTAAAATTCACACATGGAATTTATGTTGGAAAAATAGTAAATCAGAACAATTTTGTTTGTTTTAAACCTATTTGGGGTTCTTGGTACGCACAGATAGTCATAGTGTGGAAACAAGCCCAACTTGCCCACACCGGCCAACATGTCCCAGCTACATTAGTCCCACCTTCCTGCGATTGGCCCATACCCCTTGTCCTATCTTGTCCTATCCATGCACCTGTCTAACTGTTTCTTAAATGTTGGGATAGTCCCTGCCTCAACTACCTCATGTGGCAGCTTGTTCTTCATATGCCCACCACCCTTTGTGTGGCTCAGACCCTCTAGCCCTGGCAACGTCCTTCAGACCCTCTAGCCCTGGCAACGTCCTTGTAAATCTTCTCTGTACCCTTTTCAGCTTGACAACATATTTTCTATAGTGCCCAGAACTGAACACAATACTCTAAATGCGGCCTCACCAACGTCTTATACAACATGACCTCCCAACTGCTATACTCAATACTCTGACTGATGAAGACTAATGTGCTTCACGCCTTTTTGACCATGCGTAGCTTTGATGCGTCTGGAGCTTTGCGAAAAATTGTGATACAGACCATATTCTAGGAATATGCCCTGCCACCTATCCCTCTGGAATATAGCCTTGTTTGGATGCCTGTGTGTGTTTTTGGTGGTTTCTAAACAGTCAGAAACATAGCTTATTGGCAGGTATAAATAGCATAACATTTGTGTATTTAAAGAGCAATGGAAATGAGTTGAAATGGAATCGAGCTTTCTTTTTCATTGAAGCACTCGAGGCCGAGAGTTTAACTAGACATCAAGATCATTTAGTAAGATAAATGTCTGCAGTAATGGTAATCTGATAATGGTCTATAATATAGAAAGCTGTAGACTATCAATTTGAAACGAACATCTGTGTAATTCCTCCAAATATGCTGTGAAGTGGTTTTGGGTTGTAATTTAGGATGAAGATGAGCAGTGATGGTCATTCCAGTAACGATTTCTAACATTTCTTAATTTACAAACACTGGGTGAAAAGCAATATTTAAGTATGGAGATGTACACCATGAATATCTGACAGTACTTGGCATTTTTTCCATTCTGGATTTGAATCTACTTGTGGTCGAACAAACAAGCTCTCTCCGAGGTGACTGCATCCTGAAGTTTTTACAAAACCATATTTGAATCTGACTGTCCATCTATCCACATTATTCTGTGGGATTTTTTTCTTTATCAAGTGTATTATGCTTCACTGAATAAAAATATTTCCCCCATACAGTCCAAGGTTTGTCAGTTTCCACTTGATAACTCGTAGAGGACGATAGCTTTATTAGATTAAGACTTAATGATTTGGTTCTCTCTGCCATCTGGGATATCTGGTGAACTTGTCTACAACATTTCAGAAGTCCTTCCCCTTCCATGTGCATATTCTGAAAGCCTATGATATGACTTAAGGAAAGCCAGTACTCATAACTTTGTCACATTTCCTTGATTAAGCAGGCTATTGATGTTCTTCCTCTCATTTTAGCCACGTTCCGACGTGATAAACATATTTCCCATTTCCATCCGTTTTCTCAGGACAGTGAAAATATACCCTTGGTTGGTAACTCTGAATTTTTCAAAGATACCAAGTAAACATGTCTGTAAAAACTTCTATTACAAATGCTTTGTGATGCTGTATGTACCAAGGGTAACATACATTTATTATGATGAAATACATTTACCTGACCAATACAATAAAATATCCCTATTGAATTGATTAAATTTAATGTTCTTTCCAGATCAACCTCAAACAAAATAGGAGTGTTGGCTTGCATACTGTCTCAGTTTACTCTGACATGGTAGAGATCTGGGAGCAGGCCATTTCTCTGTTCTAAGAGCTGGAGATTGAGAGGCCAATTATGACTTGGGTCTTACTTTAAAAAGATGCATTGTTTTCTACTTTTTTTTCACCAAGCCATTGGCATGTTTCCTTTTTTTAAAAAGCAGAGCTGCTAACAGCAAAACGTGAACAATTATTTCATTTGTCATTTCAATTGAAGTACTATTTTGATCTACAAAACAAAAGTGTTTTTTATTTTTTTTTTAAATTGGTGCTGGAATAACTCAGCACGTCGGGCAACATCCCTGAAGAACATGGATGGCATTTCATGGTGCTCTGGAAACGTAACCAATGTGTTTATTTCATATTGTCGCATTTCTTTGTCCTGTGTGTGCAACGAGAACATTGGATAAGTAATTAAAAAGCTCTTTGAAAACACAATTACAAATAAAAGTTGCAGAAAGGCTGTACAAAACACTAGTGGTGTCCTAGATCAAAGTTTCAAAATTATTTCACCGGCATTTTACTGACTGAGTGCTCATAACTTTAGGCGCTGTTTCATATTGTGGTTGCTGAGTCATCGGAGTCTCCTTTCATGGTTGTTTTTTTTTGCTCCAGATGTGGTATCATGTTGGAGTGGAGTTGTTGTGCCTACTGTGGTATTAAGGTGAACAATTACTTTGTTAGTGGATGTGGTGTTGTTATCTGATTAGTAAAAAGCATTTGGAGATCTTTTGGAATTAAAGTTAATCCTATTATTAATGCCATAAACACTTCCATAATTAGTGTCCATATGTCTATTTTAGTAGACCTATCAGGAGCCATGTTTGATTTCTGCAGGCTTGATTAATGTGAGTAAAAAAATAATCCTGTTTGCAATTAAAATGTAATTTCCCCCATTTTTAACGTTCATTTCCCCTGAAATTATATTTTTCTGTAATCTTCAAAATTGTATAGGTAGTGAGCCTCAACCATTGAAAGTATTATAACATTAGAATTATATTCTATCACATTCTATCTTTAAATCGGATTTTGGTAAATCTGTACCTCATTACAACTTTTCAGAATGGGTTAAATGGAGCAGAGGAATATGGGACTTCAATCATTTGAAAAGTACATAATTATATCAATAAATGATCAAAATAGACACAATGCTGGAGTATCTCAGCAGTTCAGGCAGCATCTCTGGAGAACATGGATAGATTAGATTAGATTATTACTTTATTAATCCCCTTATTCAGGGGAAATTCAGATGTCCTTGCAGCACACTAATAAAAATATAACATAGCATTCAAGAAGTTTAACATTAAAACATAAAACATCCCCCACAGAGGTTCCCACTGTGGGGGAAGGCACAAAGTCCAGTCCCCATCCTCTTGTCCACCCAGAGTCAGGCCTATTGAGGCCTCCACAGTCGCCGTCACGGGGCCCGATGTTCCCGGCCGTTCTCGCCAGGTGATGGTACTCCGGCGTCGGTAGAACCATCAGCGGCTTGGGGTGCCAGGAACGGCCGCCCTCTTACCGGAGACCGCAGCCTCCAGGCCAATAGACCGCGCTGGACGAAGCTTCACACACTGGCGATCTCGGCGAAAGATCCCAGGCTCCGAGATGTAAAGTTCAGCGCCGCAGCTGACCGCTCCACAGAACCACGGCTCCACGATGTTTTTATCGGCGGTCCCAGCGCGGCTACCCAGGCAAGACATCGCCCGCTCCGCGACAGCGCCCCAGCGCTGCGCCGCTGCCAAAGCCGAGGTTCTGGCCAGGTCCCCTCAGAAAACGTCGCTCCAGGACCCGCTGGTAGGCCGCGAGGACAGGTCGAAGGTGATGTTTCGGGTTGGGACCATTTTCTCCAGGGATAATACCTGACCCGCTGAGTTACTCCAGCATTTTGTGCCTATCTTTGGTATAAACCAGCATCGGCAGATCCTATTTATTATCACCATTTTCCAAACTATTTAGCTAGATGTAATCTTTTTGAGGGCTGGATCATTTCTAAATGGCTTGATGGAAAGGCTGGAATGGCAAGTGTGTGCACACTAATCGTTAAACAAGACATCGAAAATATGGTTAAAATGCTTACTCGCATATTAGGTATAAATAGAGGAACATAAGAGCAAAAATATCATAAATCATTTTAGGATTTGTGTGGATATCTTCAGAGGTAGAAGTTCCTGGATACTCCTCTGGATGAGGGGGTTCATGTATGAGAAGAGGTTGAAAATATAAAGACTATTCTCTAATACATAGAAAATTAAGTGTTGACATTTTAGATATTTTCAAGTTTCAACATGGATAACAATTGATTATTTTCTCTGGTGAGAAGCTTAATAACTCAATCATCGCTCAAAATTTGTTGGTAAAATTCCAAGACCAGTGGTGAGAAAATAGGCCTGATTCTCAGTAAATCATTCTGTATAATCTTGCTTAAAAAATTGGTATTTTGCCTGGCAGAAGGCTGCAAGTTATATTTCAAATGGCTCATTTCCATGTTTTTAAACTGATAATTCAATGCCACCTTCTTCCTTGCTTCTGTCATCCTTCAATTCTGCAATGTCATCCTTGCTTCTTATTTTCATGTAACATTCACCATAATCTTGTTAGCATGACTACAGGTTCCAAATGAAAAACCGCTCCAGCACCTCATTCTCGCCCGTTTCACTTTTTTGCCCTGTGTTACCAGTCTCTTCCCTCTCATAGAAGAATTCCTCCCCTTAATAGGCAGGATGTCATTCAGTTGAAAGGGTGCAGAAGAATGTTCCTTGGGCTTGCCTGCTTTAATTGTAGGGAGAGATAGGATAGTCTGGGACTTCATTCATAGAGGATAGGCAGCTGAGGAGTTATCTTATTATGGTGTACAGAGTCATCAGGGGCATGGATAATGTGAATGGTCCCAGGTTCTTTTTCTTAGGGTGGATGTTTATAAAATTAGACGTGGACAACGTTTTCATTCGGAGGATTGTCCGTATCTGAAATGAGCCACAAGAGGAAACTAGACAATAGGTGCAGGAGTAGGCTATTCGTCCCTTCAAGCCAGCACTGCCATTCAATGTGATCATGGCTGATCATCCACAATCAGTACCCCGTTCCTGCCTTCTCACCATATCCCCTGACTCCGCTATCTTCAAGTGCCCCATCTAGCTCTCTCTTGAAAGTATCCAGAGAACTGGCCTCCACCGCCCACTGAGGCAGGGAATTTCACAGACTCGCAATTCTGTGTAAAAGTGTTTCCTCATCTCCATTCCAAATGGCTTACCCTTTGTTCTTAAACTGTGGCCCCTGGTTCTGGACTCCCCCAACATCGGGAACCTATTTCCTGCCCCTAGCGTGTCCAAAGCCTTAATAATCTTATGTTTCAATAAAATTCCCTCTCATCCTTCTAGACTACAGAGTATACAAGCCCAGCCGCTCCATTCTCTCAGCATATGACAGTCCCGCCATCACAGGAATTAACCTTGTAAACCTCTGCTGTACTCCCTCGATAGCAAGAATGTCCTTCCTCAAATTAGGGAATCAAAACTGTGCACAATACTCCAGATGTGGTCTCACCAGGGCCCTATACAACTGCAGAAGGACCTCTTTGCTGCTATACGCAACTTCTCTTGTTATGAACGCCATGGGGTGCTGGGGAGATGGGAGTGTTAATCATCCATCACAGTGAGGAATGTGTAGGAGTCACTGTGGTGGATGCTCATGTTAAAATGTGTTTTTGAGTGATCTCTTACTTTTAATTGTATGACTGACCTGGCCAATTAAATTCCTCGTATGTTGCCAAACATACTTGGCGAATAAAGTGTGATTCTGATTCTGAACATGTAATTTGCTTTCTTCACTGCCTGCTGTACCTGCATGCTTACTTTCATTGACTGGTGTACAAGGACCCCCAGATCCCATTGTACTTCCCCTTTTCCCAACTTGACACCATTTAGATAATAATCTGCCTTCCTGTTTTGGCTACCAAAGTGGATAACATCACATTTATCCACATTAAACTGCATCTACCCACTCACCCAACCTCTCCAAGTCACCCTGCATTCTCATAGAATCCTCCTCACAGTTCACACTGCCACCCAGCTTTGTCATCTGCAAATTTGCTAATGTTACTTGTAATCCCTTCATCTAAATCATTAATATATATAGTAAATAGCTGCGGTCCCAACACCGAGCCTTGCGGTACCCCACTAGTCACTGCCTGCCTTCTGAATGGGACCAGTTAATCCTTACTGTTTGTTTCCTGTCTGCCAACCACTTCTCTATCCATGTCAGCACTCTACCCCCAATACCATATGCCCTAATTTTGCCCACTAATTTCCTAAATGGGACTTTATTGAATGCTTTCTGAAAGTCCAGGTACACTACATCCACTGGCTCTCCCTTGTCCATTCTCCTAGTTACATCCGCAAAACTCAAATCCAGAAATGCCTTCTCCCTGCTAGGCTCCAAGAAGATACAATTCCGACGTTTAAAAGACAACTGGACAGATATATGAATAGGAGGGTTATAGAGGGCTCTGGGGCAAATACTGACAATGGAGACTAGCCCAGCATGCCAACTTGGTCGATGTGGACAAGGGGAACCAAAGGGCTTGTTTCTTTGCTGTAAATGACTCTGATTAACTCTAGAGCACCCCTATCCTTTACTACTTCCACACTGAGCTTTCTTTCTCTTGGACTGAGTTAGTCACCATGGCAGGCAATTGGCCTTCCAATTTGAATGCTCTCTGTACATTTTTATCTTGGACATGTTGCTCCACTTCTGTTCACAGAAGCATGAGCTCCATCATTCTATCCATGTTTTTGTTTGAGTGGTCAACATCATTAACCTCTTTCTCTTTGTCAGGATCCTCTCCCAATTTATACTTGGTTAAAACAACCCCTCTCCCATGTCTATTGCCGAGCTCCTTCAAAGTTCATCATCCATTTTTTTTTTCGTGCTCATTTTCTTGTCTCGGCCCACTAATTATTTTGGTACAAATCTGGTCCTCCTCGTCAGCTTTCGTCCAAACTGTTGCCAATATAACTTAAACATTGGTCACTCATCGTAACTGTTCCGCTCACTTACTCTGGTTCTGGTTCCCACAGTGTGTCAGTTTTTAAATATTGGTTACACAGAAAAGCTGGAGAAACTCAGCGGGTGCAGCAGCATCTATGGAGCGAAGGAAATAGGCAACGTTTCGGGCCGAAACCCTTCTTCAGACTGAAGAAGGGTTTCGGCCCGAAACGTTGCCTATTTCCTTCGCTCCATAGATGCTGCTGCACCCGCTGAGTTTCTCCAGCTTTTCTGTGTAACCTTCGATTCTCCAGCATCTGCAGTTCCCTCTTTAACACTTTAAATATTGGTTGTTCTCGAGTTCTTTCACAGCTGTGTCGCATCACATCCACCCTCGCATTGGTGTAATTGTAGTGTAACCTCCTGGCTCTGGTACTCCAATCTAACTAGTAAGGCCAACAAAACATTACCTCCGTCAATCCTTGCTATTATACATAACCTTTCTGTGTTGTGTACAAGCAATCCACCATCCCTCCGTACAGCAACATTTCTAGATGCTCAGAGTTTGGATGAACCCAATTTGTGCAGGATAGAAGGCTGGAGATTATCCTTACCCAAACTAGAATAAATTAATATAGAGATATTGAAGCATGAATAAAGCTTTCAGCATGTGGAGAATGAAATAGTTTTGGAGTTGGAAATTAGGAGATGTTTAGTTTAGATATACAGCGCGGAAACAAGCACTTTGGCCCATCGAGTCCACACCGACCAGTGATCCATGCACATTAACACTGCCCTACACACACACACACACACACGCACACACACACAACAATTTTACATTTATACCTAGCCAGTTAGCCTGCAAGGCTGTACATCTTTGGAGTGTGGGAGAAAACCATAGATCTCGGAGAAAACCTACGTAGGTCACGAGGATCACGTGCAAACTCCATACGGACAGAACCCATAGTCAGGATCGAACCCGAGTTCCTGGCGCTATGTGTTATACGAGAATTTCCCCGAACAGTCTGTGACCCATAGCCCTGTGGCCATTAGGGGGTTGGACAGGCTAGATGCAGGAAGATTGTTCCCGATGTTGGGGAAGTCCAGAACAAGGGGTCACAGTTTAAGGATAAGGGGGAAATCTTTTATGACCGTGATGAGGAAAACATTTTTCACACAGAGAGTGGTGAATCTGTGGAATTCTCTGCCACAGAAGGTAGTTGAGGCCAGTTCATTGGCTATATTTAAGAGGGAGTTAGATGTGGCCCTTGTGGCTAAAGGGATCAGGGGTTATGGAGAGAAGGCAGGTACAGGATACTGAGTTGGATGATCAGCCATGATCACATTCGCAGGCTCTAAAGGCCGAATGGCCTACTCCTGCACCTATTTTCTATGTTTCATAGCGCTATGTTTAAAGCCATGTCGCTGCAACCGTTATATTTAGAACCTATAGCGCTGCAGCCGACAGCTTTTTGTTTAAATTCCCATGCGTTAAGCTGACCGTGTTCTGTTTAAACCTTTGCGCACCCAGTTCCCTGCCATTGGTTATAGTTTGAATTGGGGAGCAGCGCTATTGGCCAGGACTTACCCGCAGTTATTTCAACACCTGATTTCTTACCTGTATAAAGGCAGCGCGGCGGGTGGAGGCAGAGAGAGAGAGAGAGAGAGAGAACAAGAGAACAAGAGAGAGGTGCATTGCTGTAAAACGGACCCCGAGCATACCAAGACAAGTTTTTTTTTTTTTTTTTTTGTTTTTGTTTTTTTTTGTTCTCTTCTCTTGCCAATAAATCTGATTTGTTCATGTACGAGAGGGGTTCACCGACGGGCTGAGTCACGATTAGCGCTGAGGCATAGAGGGAGAGAGAGAGAGAGAGGTGTGTTGGTGTAAAAAAAATACCAATACATACCGAGACAAGTATTGCTTTTGTCCTCTCTTGCCAATAAAACTGATTAGCAACCAAACAGACGAGTGAGCCTATTTTCTGTTCCCTTGAAACAATTAGCATAGTCGACAGGATCTGACGAATAGAATAGAAAATGTTTGGTAAAAATAAATAGCGAACGAGATTGGGCTGGTGCAGCCAAGCACCCCCGCAACAAGCTGCAGCCGCTTGTCACCTTTGCATCAACAGACAAAACTTCAGCAGTGTGGGACTGAAAGAATCAAGAGACTTAAAGGGCACACATCCTTTGTGAATTCTTGTTATCAAGCCCGAAGGGGACCACAGTTCATCTGTCCAGGGAGCAACGACAACATTGTGAAGCTATGGGACATTTGGAAGAAGGCTGCAATCCATCCATTTCAAATCACATACCAAGTACTGGCAGCAACATAGCAACATTTAATGACACAAGCGATCAGATTATCTCTGGTGACAGCCCTAAGGTTTGGGACCTCCAACAAAACAAGTTCATCGCTACCATGCGTAGTCATACACACTCGGTGACTGGTTTGACCCTCAGTGGGGTAAAAGAAAACATTACCAACCTCGCTGACCATTGGGACAATCTTGTTGGCCATAATATTACGACGTATATGCGGATTGGCTTCACGACCGTGTGGACATTACTCCAGCCATTGGGCCGGATAGAACGAGGTAACGCCTGCGTGCCCGATGTGACGCCAACCAGACTGTTCGAAGGGTGGAATGTTATAAGAGAATTTTCCTGAACAGTCTGACACATAATGCCATGTTTAAGGCCCAGTGCGCCATGTTTAAGGCCCAGAGCACTGTGGCCGGTAGCTCTATATTTATACCCTATAGCACTGCAACCGGTATCACTGCAGTCAACAGCTCTTTTTTGAAAATTCCTACGCGTTAAGCTGACAGCGCTGTTTAAACCTTTGCCCGCCAAACCGGCAGCGCTGTGTGTAGTACCTTTACGGGCCACATCTGCAGCGCTGTGTGTGTTGCTTTACGCGCCAGTCTGCGGCTGATAGCACTTTGTTCCCAAAGGGGGTGGGAGGACTTGCTGGGATGTCGCCCCCAGCTATTGGGTATAGTTTGAATTTGTGAGCTGTGCTATTGTCCAGGACTTGCCGGCGGTTATTTCAACACCTGATGTCTTACCTGTGTAAGGGCAGGTGCCAATAAGCCAGAAGTTAGTTCAAGTTCATGTACGAGAGGGGTTCACCGACGGGCTGAGTGGCGATCAGCGCTGCGGATGCAGGCAGAGAGGGGAGGGGGGGGGAGGAGGAGAGAGAGAGGTGTGTTGCTGTAAAAGTGGACCCCGCGCATAGCGTGACAAGTATTGTTTTTGTCCTCTCTTTTGCCAATTAAATTGATTAGCAACTAAACAGACAAGTGAACTTTTTTCTGTTGTACTGGTCAGATCCTTGAAGCTGTTGCCTTGAAACAATAAGGCAGTTGCTCTATCGCTACGCCACCGTGCCGCCCATGTTTTGGGAGGGTGTATTTGTGAATGCAAACTCACTTCCTCGGAGGTCAATTCTATTGGTCAACAAAGGCCATGCTGCTTTCTAGTCTGTGTTGGATTGTACGTCTGCATTTTATTGTACTGTAATATATACTGTATTGTATTGTACGTCTGCCTGATGCCAAAGTCTTTGCACGTGATATTTTGTCATGCAGATAAAAACTCCAAAGGTGTAGGAAGTGGTGCTCTAAAATCCATGCGATTTCCATCGTCAAATAGCGTGCGGGGTGAGAATGGATTTGACCATACTTGACCGTTTTAGCTGATGCGTTGCATTTAATGAATAAAGCCATCAGTGGGATATGTGAGTGGGGAGGTTGTAATTATACTTGTGATATGGGGAGTGGTTAGTAGTGATGAGGTAACTATATTAAAGGCACATGCATATCTCATCTACACCACTCTTAAACGTTACGGTCTCATGTCAGATTTTTGCAAATTTTGATGTTAGTCTGTGCATGAAATATGGACCGCAACCTTGGTGTTGGAAAAAAATAATTGGTTATAGATCTGACACTGACTATTCAGGTTTCTGCCTACAGAGCAATTGATTGCAATCATTGAGTTTGTATGGGACATAGGTGTACTTGTTTAGTGAGCAATGGTGAAACTTGGCAAATATGCAGGCTTGTTGAACTGTTTGCTTGGTGAGTTGGCAATCAGTGACCAACATTGCAAGTCCCCTGTCTTACTTTTCTTTTGTAGTCAAGCATTTTATTCACCTTCAACTGCCCAACTGATGATATATTGATATGCGGATGTTACCAGGACATGAAGGACTGAGCTATAGGGGGAGGTTGAGCAAGCTAGAACTTTATTCCTTGGCGCTCAGGAGGCCGAGGGGTGATTGTAGAGGTGTATAAAATCATGAGGGGAATAGATAATGAATGCAGTGTCTTTGACTCGGAGTAGGAGATTCAAGAACCAGTAGACATAGTTTTAAGGTGAAAGGGAAAAGATTTAATAGGAGCCCGAGGGGCAACTTTTTCATGCCGAATATGATTGGTATGTGGAATGAGCTGCCAGAGGAGGTAGTTGAGGCAGGTACAATAACGATATTTAAAAAGCAATTGGGCAGGTACATGGATAGGAAACGCTTTGACAGATATAATATAAATGTTTTTGAGGGATATTTAGAGGTATGTGGGATTAGCTTAGATGGGGCATCTTGGTTGGTGTGGACAAGTTGGGTCAAAGTGCCTGTTTCCATGCTGTGTGATTCTGATTCTATAGCTGGCTATCAAGCCTAAACATATAACATCATCATGTACCATATCTGTTACGGATTACCCCGGCCAAGTGATGAAAAAAGTATTGTCAAATCGCACTTGGTTTGCTTTCAGAGAAAGACTTCAGTTGCAAAAGAACATTATGCAGTTCAGATCACATGCTGATGCTATTTCCGCACCTCCGCATTGCACAAACGGGTTTGGGAGTTTCTCCGAAGTATAATACCAGGCACTTAAATTGTTTACAACTCGTGCAGTAAATCAGAGAAAGGAACCATGGCAGATGCAAGTCTGTAAAGCCCGCCGCCCCCTTCCAATAATACTAGCGCTACCAAATTACATTCACCATTTAAAAAAAAAAATTAAAACGCATTTTCCCAGTTTGTGGTGGGGAGAAAACATGCAAAAACTCCAGTGGAGCAAAAATAAACATTTTTTTGTCACACAAAGCTACATAGTATAAAAGCAAAAGCAGGTAGGTGTTAATTGCTGAACAAAAGACAGCTTTGTTGATATGTGAAGGGAGAGAATTAAAGGCAAGTTTCTCAATCTAACTATGCATAAATAAATATGATACCTATTTATGACATTGAAATTCATTTAGCTATCATTGTATTTTTTAAATATAATGGGCTGCATCACCCTAGTAAATGCCAACAGTTCTGCAGTGACCTCGTGCAATCTACTCCCAAGAATGGAAGCAAGTTAGTCTGCATGAGTAGCCAAATATAGAAATCCAGAACTTATTGACTGATAATAGTAGGCCTGTTAATTTCATTTTGTATGTTACAACAAAGAGCAAGTAAAATGTACGACAATTTGCTTATTTAATCGTTTGCTTTTGAAGTAATTTTTCAATAATGTTTTTTAAATGTATTAGGTATATTTTGAAGTTAGATAAAAATGCTGGAGAAACTCAGCGAGTGAGACAGCATCTATGGAGCGAAGGAATAGGTGATGGCACCTATTCATTTGGTCCATAGATGCTGCCTCCCCAGCTGAGTTTCTCCAGCATTTTTATCTACCTTCGATTTTTCCAGTATCTGCAGTTCCTTCTTAAACCGGTATATTTTAAATCTCACTTTCATTACTTTTGGAATGTTGCTGAATATCATTGATATCCAAGAAGATTGAAAAACTATCGGGCAGCAAGGCTGGGGCAGATCTTTGCCATCTGTCAGCTATTTTCAGCAAAGATCCTATAGCGAGCAAGATAGATCACTCGACGAAAAAGGCGTAGTACGGTCATGGGCAGATTCATGGGTAATTTTCGGTCCCATTTCCGTAACCGGCTTCCGTCTCTGCACCAAATATCCCATAGGATACTAGTGCGGAGACAGAAGCCGGTTACGGATACATCCTCGTAAAAATAAGAGTTATTTGGGAAAAATCTTCTCCTCATTTTCAGAATCATAATTTATTAACACAAACTGTTCCCCCACAACGCTGAATACACTGCGAGTCGGGTCAGGTTACAGAAATGGATGAAAAAAAGGCCCATGTTCCGCTCCGTTGCATACTACACATCAGCCCATTGCATTTAGAAGGAGTGGTCTATCTTGCTTGCTATAGGATCTTTTGTTTTCAGAGTAGTTCCGTACGCAGGAAGTTTTCTGGGCAACTCGTGTGTCTGAATTAAATCTCCAAAACCTGCCTGATGGCCCCATGGCTCTCTCTGATGGCAAGATCAGCCTCCTGAGTCTCGCCAAGTAAGCCAATGAGGATCACAAAAAGCAGACTGATAATTTGACAAACTGAAAAAACCTGCATTTATTGTCCATCTCTAAATATCCTCGTATGTTTTTTTTTTAAATGCCTTACTAACAAGTCTTTCTCGTGAAGATATTCCCACAATTCTAATGCTTTGAGAATCTTTGGACTTTGTCCCAACTTTGAAGAACGGTGTTATGTTTCCAAGCCAATCACAAGCTCGTTGCTTTCTTCCATCCAGTGCGTTGCATTAGAAAGGCTTGAAGTGTTGTTTAGGTTGCTGGTCATCTGGCCATATCCCATTCCCCCATACCCCGCCTACCTTCCAGGACAAAGAAATACTGAAATCTGAAAGCTTGGACTTTAGAACAGCTTCTTTCCCATTCTCTTAGACTCTTGAACCAATCATCTCTTTCACCCCCTCCCCCCGTATGCTGCTGCCTTAACTCTATCATATTTGATTATTCCATTATTGTATTTAATTTATGTTTTGCAGTGCAATCTTGTAGCAGTTTGTAGTTTTGCACTTGTTTTATTGTTGTATTATTACAATATGTATATTGTTTACTCTGTGACCTTCAAATGAACAAGGGGTTTCACTGAACCTTGGCACTATGACAATAAACTAAGCACATTCTGCTGCCCATATCCTCCTCAGTGGTGGATGTTAGGGTTTTAGGAGAAGGCTGTTGGTGTTAACAAGTAACTGCAATCCTGCGGATGATACATCCACAATGTGGAGGAAATGAACGGTTAAGGGGTTTGTCCTGGATAGTATTAACTGGCTTATTGTCGGAGCTGAAATCCAGGTAGATCCAGTTATTTGCGACAATGAACACTGACAGTTGTTGATGGTGGGGCATTTGGTGATACATTGAATGTCCAGGGTGAATGGTTAGTTTCCCCGATGTTGGAAATAGTCAGTGCAGCACACTTGTGAGGCCTAAATGTTAACATCATAAGAGCAGAATTAGGCCATTTGGCCCATCGAGTCTACCACCATTCAATCATACCTAATCCATCTCTCCCACCTAACCCCATTCTCCTGCCTTCTCCCCATAACCTCTGACACCTGTACTAATCAAGAATCTACCTATCTCTACCTTAAATATATTTATTGACTTGGTCTCCACAGCCTTCGTGACAAAGAATTCCACAGATTCACCACCCTCTGACTAAAGGAATTCTTCCTCATCTCCTTTCTAAAAGAACATCCTTTAATTCTGAGGCTATGACCTCTAGTCCTAGACTCCCACTAGTGAAACATCCTCCCCACATCCACTCTATCCAAGCCTTTCACTAGTCTGTACATTTCAGTTTGGACCCCCTTATTCTTCTAGACTCCAGTGAGTATAGGCTTAGTGCCATCAAACGCTCATATGTTAACCTACTCAATCCCGGGATCATTCTTGTAAACCTCCTCTGGACCCTCTCCAGAGCCATTACATCTTTCCTTGGATATGGTGTCCAAAATTGCTCACAATATTCCAAATGTGGCCTGACTCAGCGCCTTATAGAGCCTCAGCTTCACTTCCCTGTTTACAAGCTTTTTCGAAATAAATGCTAGCATTGCGTTTGCTTTCTTTACTACCGATTCGACTTGCAGATTAACATTTTAGGAATCCAGTACCAGCACTCCCAAGTCCCTTTGCACATCCGATTTCTGGATTCTCTCCCCATTTAGAAAATAATCTACAACTTTATTCCGACTATTAAAATGCATGACTCCATATTTTGCTATACTATATTCCATCTGCCACTTCTGCCCACTCTCCCAACCTATCCAAGTCCTTCGGTGAAGTCCCTGCTTTCTCTACGCTACCTGCCCCTCCACCTATTTTCGTATCATCCGCAAACTTGGGCCACAAAGCCTTAAATCCCCTCGTCCCGATCATTAATATACATAGTGAAGAGCAGCGAACCCGTGGAACTCCGCTAGTCACTGGCAGTCATCCAGAAAAAAGCCCCCTTTATTGCCACTCTTTGCCTTCTGCCATCCAGCCACTTGATATCCATGCTAGTATCTGCCCTTTGATACCATGGGCTCTCATCTTCCTTAGCAGCCTCCCTTGTGACACCTTATCAAAGGATTTCTGAAAATCTAGGTAAACAACATCTAGTGACTCTCGGAAGAAGGGTTTCGGCCCGAAACGTTGCCTATTTCCTTCGCTCCATAGATGCTGCTGCACCCGCTGAGTTTCTCCAGCTTTTCTGTGTACCATCTAGTGACTCTCCTTTGCCTGTCCTGCTATTTATACTTCAAAGAATTCCAGCAGATTTGTCAGGCAAGACCTCTCTTTCACAAAGCCATGCTGACTTTGGCCTATTTTATCGTGAACCTCTAAGTATCCATAACCTCACCCTTTATAATGGACTCTAAAATCTTACTAACCACTGAAGTCAGACTAACCGGCCTATAGTTCCCACTATTCTGTTTTGCTCTCTTCTTGTGCAATATTGGCAATTTTCCAATCATCTGGAACCACTCCTGACTCTAGTGATTCTTGAAATATCACAACTAATGCCTCCACAATCTCTAGATCCACCTCTTTCTGAACCCTAGAGTGCAGTCCATCTGGTCCAGGTGACTTATCCACCTTCAGCCCTTTTAGCTTCCCAAGCACCTTGTCCTTAGCAATAGCCACTCCTCTAACTTCTTCCCCCTGACTCTCTTGAATAGCAGTCACATTGCTGGTGTCTTCCACAGTGAAGACTGAGGCAAAAAAGTTATTCAACTCCTCTGCCATTTCTTTATTCCCCATTACCACTCCTCCTGCATCATTCTCCAGCGGCCCAACGTCCACTCTTGCCTCTTTCTTACTCTTTATATAACTGAAGAAACTCTTGCTATCCACTTTTATATTATAGCTTACCTTTGTATTTCATCTTTTCTCCCCGTATTGCCTTTTTAGTTACCTTCTGCTCTTTAAAAGCTTCCCAATCCCCGCAAATCTTTGCAATGTTATATGCTTTATCTTTTATTTTTATACTGTCCTTCACTTTGCTTGTCAGCTACGGTCACCTCTTTCTCCTGCTAAAATATTTCCTCCCCTTTGGAATGAAAAGACCCTGCATCTTCTGAACTATTCCCAGAAATTTCTACCATTGCTATTCCACTGTCATCTCTGCAGGGGTCTCTTACCAGTCAACTTTGGCCAGCTCCTCCATCAAGCCTCTGTATTCCCCTTTGCTCAGCTGCAATACCGACACATCCGATTGCATCTTCTCCCTCTCAAATTGCAGTTTAAAACATATCATGTTGTGGTCGCTACATCCTAGTGGTTCCTTTACCTCAAATCCAGTTCATTACACAACACTAAATCCAGAATGTACACAAAAATGCTGGAGAAACTCAGCAGGTGCAGCAGCATCTATGGAGCGAAGGAAATAGGTAACGTTTCGGGCCGAAACTCTTCTTCAGACTGATGGGGGGTGGCGGGGAGAAGAAAGGAAAAAGCAGAATTGCATTTTCCCTTGTCGGCACTACAAGCTGCTCCAAGAATCCATCTCGGAGGTACCCTACAAACTCCCTTTCTTATGGTCCAGTAACAACCTGATTTTCAGTCTGTCTGCATATTGAAATCTCCCATGACCACCATTGCATTGCATTTCTAATATGCCAATTGTATCTCCTGATGTATCCTAAATCCTGGCTATTGTTTGGGGGCCTGTAAAAAAAACTCGCAGTAGGGTCTTCCTATCCTTAAATTTTTTTCAGTTTAACCCTCAATGACTACATCCTCTGATCCTATGTCACCCCTCGCTAAGGACTGCATTTAATTCCTTACCAACAGGGCTACCCCGCCCCCTCTGCCTGTCTGTCTGCCTTTCCGATAGGACATATAATCTTGAAGATTCAGCTCTCAGTACCGATTCTCTTGCAACCACATCTCTGTAATTTCCACAACAGCATACCTACCAATTTCTAACTGTGCCTCAAGCTCATCCATTTTATCACTTATACTGCGCGCATTCTAGTGGGTGGCGCTGTACATGGCAGCCACGCCAACAGGCTGTCTGTCTTTTTCTTCTTTTGCTGTTGGTCTGTCTTTACTTGTATGTTATTAGCATACTTTTAGTATTATGTGTGGTGGGGGGGGGGAGGACTGAGATGCAACCTTTCGACCGTATCTCTGTATGCACTGCGGCTTTAACATCGTGGAGCTAGTTAGGGATCGACTGCGGGAGCTCCCACCGCAGGAGCTTAGACCACCCCGATCGCGGCAGCGTAGACCACCCCGATCGCGGCAGCTTCGATCACCCCGACTGCAGTGGAAAAGGAGGAAAGAAGGTATAAGTTATTTGTCTTACATCACAGTGGGGAATGTGAGGCCGCTGTAAAAACAAAATGGACATGCTTCTTGTAGTAGTGAGGACTCGGAGGGAGTGCCGTGAGTGCAGTGATCTCGGTGTTTTGTGGGGACATTGCTCCATGAGGACATCCCAGAGTCTAGTGCGAGTGTGGACGGCTTTCTGACTGTTCGGGTGGACAGGGGCTGCACAGAGAGTGACAGCGGTCGTTATGACTCTGGTCGCATCACGGTGAAGGAGCGTGTGTGTGGCCCGGACATTAAACTGATGGCTGTGGGTCTCTGCTTATGCTGTGTGCCCTGGGGATTCTCACACACCACTGTGGTGGCTGTTTATGTTTAATCTTTATGTAGTTTTGTATCTTGGTGCTCTTTTGTAAATCAAATTCATTGTATGTTTAGATACTTGGCTAATGAATTAATTAATTATATTTACAATTCAAATACAACACCTTTAATTTGGGATTCTCCTTTCTTCTCACACCCGTCCCGATTTTATCTGACCTTATGCTCTTATTCATTCTTAAACTTTCCGTCCCATTATTACTGGAGATTACTGGTGCCAATGTCCTACAAACTCAAACCCACTTCTTCCACGCCAGTCTTTGAGCCACGTGTTCAACTCTCTCATCCTCTCAGCCCTATGTCAATTTGCATGCGGCTCAGGTAGCAAATCAGAGATTATTATCTTCTTGGAAGAAGGGTTTCGACCCGAAACGTTGCCTATTTCCTTCGCTCCATAGATGCTGCCTCACCCGCTGATTTTCTCCAGCATTTCTGTCTACCACCTATTATCTTCTTGGTTCTGCTTTTCAATTTGGTACGTAGCTGTTCAAATTCCTTTAGCAGAACCTTTCCTCATTCTACCTACGTCATTGGTATCCACATACACCACATCAAATGGATCTTCCTCCTCTCACTCCCAATTCCTCTGTTGCTCAGATGAGATGTCCTGAACCTGGGCTCCAGGGAGGCAACACAGCCTCCGGGACTCTCAATCCTTGCGACAGAGAACAGTGTCAATGCCTCTAACTGTGCTATCCCCAGTGACAACTACGTTTTTCTTCCCTGTTCCCTCTCGAATGGCCCCCTGAACCGGTGCCCTGGTCGGGTTGCTCACCCTTCCTATCTATCGGGCAGCATCCATCTCTGGAGAGATGGAATGGGTGACGTTTCGGGCCAAGACCCTTCTCGACCCGAAACATCACCCATTGCTTCTCTCCAGAGTTGCTGCCTGTCCCGCTGAGTTACTCCAGCTTTTTGTGTCTGCCGTCGTTTCCTACGCATGCACCCTATCAGTCCGTGTTGGAATTATTTCTAGACGGTGCTGAATGAAGCATGGACTGCTTCCATTTTTAAATGAACTGAACACTCTGGGCTCAATTCAGCAAAATCTCGCCATTGTGATATAGGGAAATATGGCAAGTAATTTCTGTTTGCGATCCATGTGTATAACTGGGTGGATGAAGATAATACCTGAAAGATAAGACGCCACTTCTTATTCTCAATTTCTCCCGTCTCCTCGGCATCAGCTTCCAAGATGGTGTTCCACCCTAAGACATGAGAGATGACATCTTTATTTATGATGTCATCTGTAATGTCTCGGGGTGGAATGGTAAACATGGTATCCCCCCCGCTTTTGCGGATGGAGCCCTCTCTCGTCTCTCCTCTGTTTTCTGCAGTTCAGCCCCAGCTCTCCCTTCTGCCAGACGGATCAAGAATCGAGTTTCCCAGATCCTCATCTTTCTCCCTCTGCATTCTCCAACCTTCAACGTGATCCCACCACTTGACACATCTTCCCGCCCCCACACTTTCTGTTTTCTGTAGAGACAGCACCTTAGTTTTCTCATCCCTCCCAGGCACTTTCCCCTGCAACTGCAGCAGATGTGACACCTCCTTCCTACATCTATGGATCCTGGCAACCCTCCAGGTGAGATGGGGGTTCAATCGCACCTTCCCTAACCTCATCTGCTGCGTTCGGTGCTCTCGATATGACCTGCTCTTTATTGGTGAGGCCAAGTGTAGACTTGGCAGCCTCTTCGCTGAACAACTTCCTGCTAAAGCTCCAGGTTGCGAACTATTTTAGCTCCCATTCCCATACCAACCTTTTTGTTCTTTGCCTCCTCCACTGCCGCAGAGACTACACCAAACAGGAGGAACAGCACCTTGTATTCCACTTTGGTACCCTACACGGTAGGAACATTAAATTCTCCAATTTAAGTAATGCCTACCTCTTCCCTATCCCGGCGTGCACACATTTGTCCCATTATCCCAGTCATGCTGCTCCCTTAGTCCTGCTCCATATGCATAACTCACACTCCTCCCATCTCCAAGTCCTCCAATCCATTTCCTCCATGTCTCTTTCCACCGATATCCTTCCATCAGGCTCTATATTTCACCTCTCCTTATCTGAGGAGATCTTATTGAAACATAGAAGATTATTAAGGGTTTGGACACGCTAGAGGCAGGAAACATGTTCCCAATGTTGAGGGAGTCCAGAACCAGGGGCCATAGTTTAAGAATAAGAGGTAAGCCATTTAGAATGGAGATGAGGAAAAGCTTTTTCACACAGAGTTGTGAGTGTGGAATTCTGTGCCTCAGAGGGCGGTGGAGGCCGGTTCTCTGGATGCTTTCAAGAGATAGAGCTCTTAGGGATCGCGGAGTAACGGGATATGGGGAGAAGGCAGGAACGGGGTACTGATTGTGGATGATCAGCCATGATCATATTGAATGGCAGTGCCGACTCGAAGGGCCGAATGGCCTACTCCTGCACCTATTGTCTATTGTCTTGATTAAAGAATACATGGTGTTCATGCAAAAACACAGAAAGTGCTGGGTTCATTCAACGGGCCAGGCAACATCTCTGGAGAACATGGATAGGTGACATTTTGGGTTGGGACCCTTCTTCAGTCTGACCTGCTGAGTTACTCCAGCACTTTGTGTCCTTTTGTGTAAACCAGCATCTGCAATTCTTTGTTTCTTCATGGTACTCCTGCATTTGTCTGGGAAACTTTGTGACTTTCCAAGTGCAAGCATGCATATTCTGAATGATTAGGACAGCTTTTAAGAAGGGAAAATTGACAAACCAGGTTCGAGGTTTCGAAAGGTCACTTTTGAGATGTGGAGGGTGATCAAGTCACACCTTGCATCAGATATAAAGAGATGTTTCTGTAGGAATTATGACTGCGGCCATGCCAGGAGAGATTAAATCTCTGCAAGCTGTGCTTCCTTGCTATACGACTCTGTGACTTGGGTGACCGAAACTGGTCTTCCATGAGAATGTAAATAGATCTGAGATTTAATTGTGATTTATTTATTACTGCATTGGAGATGGAAAGTGTCTTAAACAGTAGAGGCTGATTAACATTGTTTTATTTGAGCATGGCTTTAAAGTCTTGGAAAATCTTGTGCACAAAAGGAAAACGGATTTTTGGTTTAGTCACTTCACTTGGATCAGTAACACCTAAATTTCATAGTATTGAATAGTCTTTCCCAATAACTAATGTCAGCTGGAAACAGTTTGAGATTCTCACCACACATTTATACGAGTGCCGTGTGAATGTGTTTTAACTGGATGTGGTGCGACAAATGGCAGATACCATTTACGGTTAATTGTTGAGTCATGACAATGAAAAGCGAGATACATGATCTCAATGTATTCGCTCCATAGATGCTGCCTCACCCGCTGAGTTTCTCCAGCATTTTTGTCTACCTTCGATTTCCCAGCATCTGCAGTTCCTTCTTAAACATGGAAAATAGTTTGAAGTGTATTAGAATTTGTCACTCAGTGCTCCATTTGTCATCTTGTAACGGCAATGTGGATTCTCCTGCACTGTAGATGGAAAGTCTCTTAAACAAGAGTGGCTGACCAAGGTTATTGATTCGAGTTTGGCTTCTGAGTTGAGAAAGGCAAAGTGGTTAGATAATGTTGGGCACAAAGGAGCAGAGTGGGGACGCTGGGAATGAAATGGCAAAGAAAGATTTACTCCATCATGTGTTTTGCAGCTTATCACTCGTACAAGGTCTTTGTGATAAAACACAGGATGTTATTTCAATTCTATTTTTGTCTTTGGTTTAACAATATGCATTGTGACGTCAACTTTGGAGAGAAGCTAAAATATTAACACTGAGTATAGATGCCTGATGTTGCATGTGTGTAAACAGAATATACTTCTGGGAATATTGGTTTAGAGAAATCTGCTTGTTTTGTGGAAAATAGCAACTTGAAACGTTCTGTCCTGGTATTATCAGGTTTATTATTAATAAACAATTGGTTGCTGATGCATATGTGATTTTGTATTTGCACTATGTTTCTGATGGCCTGATTTCCCTCTTTGATTTAGGGGACAAAGATGGCAGTAAGGTGACAACAGTGGTGGCAACACCGGGACAAGGCCCGGACAGGCCGCAGGAAGTCAGCTACACTGACACCAAGGTGATTGGTAATGGTTCCTTTGGCGTGGTTTATCAGGCGAAACTATGTGACACAGGAGAGCTGGTGGCCATCAAAAAGGTTTTGCAAGACAAGAGATTTAAGGTAAGGAATCCGACTCATCTTAACTGGAAATCTCAAAGCAATTTACAGCATTGAACAGTGAAATGCAAGTGGAATTGTCAGTGTGTGTGCATGCTTTTAAAATATTCTACTTGCGTAACTTGCTACACTGTTTGCATTTCCTCGAACAGAGGAATCCTGGAACGAGTCAGTAGTTACACAGCCCAGAACTGCCAACTTTCCCCTGTAAGAGCTGAACCGTACATTATCTTTCATAGCGGCTTTCATAAGCCCTTCTCAATATTTTTTAAACTTGAAATATTTACACCCTAGAGGCATCTTCAAATATGTAAAAGTTCATGCGTTTCTGGTGAAATTAAAAAAAAAAAAAGTTTCATATACATTTTTCCAAGTATAAATACTTGACTGTATGTGTCCGAGCTGGTTTAGGTTTGCATGTATGAAGGTTTTAGTGATGTGTTTGATGAACTGTCTTTAAATATTGGCTCAGTAAGAGGTCAGGAGTCTAGATGTAAGCTAATTGCAGATACGTACAATTTACTTGCATCACAGGTAATAAATGCTATTTTCATTTCCACATTAAATGTGGTGACAAGTGTTGATATGAAAGTGAAATTGGAGATACGGTTAAGAATAAACTAAGCTACTCGAACTCTAATGTGGTATATCTTTGGTTGTGCAATAAAGAGCTAAATAATATCTTGTCATATTTATTATTAACCATTCAGCCAAATATTGCTATCTCCCCCCCCCCCCCCCCCCCCCCCCCTCCATACGTCGCTGTTTATCTGCAACTTATTCCCTCGTACACATACACTCCCATCGACTTTTTAAATTTCTGTTTGTCGCCATCCTGCGCTGAGGGATAGTTTTAAAGTAATCGGTTAACTTCCCAGCGTGTCTTTTGAGCACCTGGAGGAAACCATATGGCCACACTGCGAACATGTCGACTCGGACAGCACCAGAGGTCAACTTTTAACCTGGAGCAATGGAGCAGCAACACTTAATTCTGCACCACTATGTTGTGTCCTTGTGCTTTGTGCATTTGAGTACGTTGACAAAAGACAACATTGACTAGTTAAGAACACAAACACCATGACCTTAAACAGAGAGAAAAAAACTGGTTATGTTGCAACAACTGACCAGTTGGCTCCTGTGTCTCAAAGCCTATGCAGCAAATACTATTGTGGAATGACCACTTTGGTGAATCTGGGGTGTAAGCTCCATGCCTGATATATTAATTTTGAGATGCTTCTCGAGCAGAATCGGTAAATTCTTGTCGTTATGACTATTTTCGCAAGGATTGGAGCGCAATGTCCTTTACAATTATTGTGTTAGCTTTGGGTGACTTTTGTACACAACTTAATTCCCGTAAAGCTTATAGCCACGCACCTTTAGAGATTGTACATTCATATTTGTTTCTTCATTTCAAAATGAAGTATGTCACACATTCCCCATTTCGGACACATGTCACATTTAACCAATGTTCCTTTGTTCCTTGCTCCTTCCCTTTGCAGTTACTAGCAAAACTAGATATAAAGTTCCAGCTTTCTCATCCATTATCTGGTAAAATGCTGATACCACAATACTGTTCTTCTGAGGAATACTATTGATAACACTGTCAATCGGGCGATGTACTCTTTAACCTCTGTCTCCTACCTAGCCCAAATGTTTAATCCATGATGCAAGATATCTCCAAATGTCTTGGTCAGAAACTTATCAAATACCTTCATAAATTCTAGAAGAAGAAGGCCATTCAGCGTATTGTCTCCTCCGCCATTTAATCAGGGCGGGTCTATCTTTTCCTCTCAACCCCATTCTCCTTCCTTTGCTCCATAACCCCTGACGCCCTTACTAATCAAGAATATGTCAACCTTTGCCTTTAAAATATCCATTGACGTGGCCTCCACAGACTTCTGTGGCAATGATTTCCACAGATTCACCAACCTCTGACTAAATAAATTCCTTCTTCTTCTTTCTAAGGGTACATCCTTTTTTTCTGAGGCTGTGGCCTCTGGTCCTAGACTATCTCACTCGTGGAAATATCCTCTCCACATTCACTCTATCTATTCACTTCTCTATGTATCTATGTGCCCAAGCCTTCCACTATTCGGTAAGTGTCAATGATGTCTCCCTCGTCCTTCTAAACTCCAGCGAGTACAGGCCCAGTGCCTACAAACGCTGTCATCATATATTAACCCAATCATTCCTGGGATCATTCTCGTAAACCACCTCTGGACCCTCTCCAATGCCAGCACATTCTTCCTCCAATAAGGGTCTCAAAACTGCTCACAATACTCCAAATGTGGTTGGACCAGTGCCTGAGCATTACATCCCTCTTTTTGTATTGTAGCCCTCAAAATAAATGTTAGCATTGCATTTGTCTTCTTTCCAACCGATTCAACTTGCAAATTAGCTTTTTGTGAATCCTGCACCAGCACTCCCAAGTCCCTTTGCACCTCTGATTTCTGAATTCTCGCCCCACTTAGAAAATAGTCTATGCCTTTATTTCTACTACCAAAATGCGTGGCTCCACACTTTGCCACACTGTATTCCATCTGCTACTTCTTAGCCCACTCTCCCAATCTGTCCAAGTCCTTCTGCAGAGTCCCTGCTTTCTCTACACTAACTGCCCCTCCACCTATCTTTATCATTGTCAAACTTGTCCACAAATCCTTCAATTCCTTCATCCAAATAATTTATTTACACCGTGAAGAGTAGCGGCCCCAGCACCGACCCCTGCGGAACACCGCTAGTCACTGGCAGCCAACCAGAAAAAGCCCCCACTTATTGCCACACACTGCCTTCCGCCATCCAGCCAACCTGCTATCCATGCTAGTATCTTCCCTTTGATACCATGGGCTCTCATCTTGTTTAGCAGCCTCACGTGCGGCACCTTATCAAAAGCGTTCTGAAAATCCAGGGAAACCACATCCACTGACTCACCTTTGTCTATCCTGCTAAATTCAGCCTATTGTATCGTGTGCTTCTAAGTGCTCAGAAACCTAGTCTTTTATAATGGATTCTAAAATCTTACCAACCATTGAAGTCAGGCTAATCGGCCTACAGTCCCCACTAATCTGCCTCGCTCCCTTCTTGTACAGCAGTGTAATATTTGCAATTTTCCAATCTGGTAAAACTGACTCCAATAATTCTCGAAAGATCACAACTAATGCCTCCACCATCTCTAAAGCCATCTCTTTCAGTACCCTAGGGTGCAGTCCATCTGGTCCAGGTAACCTATTCACCTTCAGAACTCTCAGCTTCTCAAGCACCTTCTCTTTAGTGATAGTCACTCCACTAACTTCCACCCCTTGACTCTCCTGAATTTCCAGCACGTTACTAGTGTCTTCTACTGTGAAGACTGAAGCTAAAAACATATTCAATTCCTCTGCCTTATCT